>NC_135155.1:2727272-3030303 GCF_050948215.1 Halictus rubicundus
TATTCTGCTATATACTAGTATATTCAAGTATATTCTGCTATATTCCAGTGTATTCTGCTATATTCCAGTTTATTCAAGTATATTCTGATATATTTTAGTGTATTCTGCTATATTCTAGTATATTCAAGTTTATTCTGGTATAACCTAGGCTATTCTGCTATATACTAGTATATTCAAGTATATTCTGGTATATTCTATTTTATTCTACTATATTCAAGTATATTCTGCTATACTCTATGTCCCACTGCTCTCTGCAGTGGGTACCTTTATCGGCTAGATATTTGGGACATATATCGCGTAAAGACTGTACCTAGCCGCTAACTGCAGAGCATGAACGAAGAAGGAGACATATGAATATTTTTGTGTGTACAACCTGTGACTTGTGACATATTATTATGGCGTTCCTATATTGTATTACTAACATTGTATGTTTATACAACTTCGTGGCAGATCAATGTTATTGGTAGCATTTTAAAAAATTGGAATCATTTTGGTGACGTAATAATGAATCGTTATTCAAGAGAAATTGTTACATTTGCTTTCATTGTGGAATCACAATGAACACATGTAACATGTGTGTACATTATTCTTACGATAATAAACACTGTGTTTTTATTATTGAAAGTGTAAAGGAAGTGACTTATCCTTGTAAGCCCCGACTGTGCTTTGTAGTATCATTTACCTTTTAGGCTGCATCATGAACCAAAAATTCTTAGAATACGGCGAGGACTTACAATTACTACTTCTTTGAAGTCTTCTGAGATGCTACGAAATGACGTCCATACTCTGAGATACCGTATTTAGGAGCAAAAAGCGGAAGTTTCATCACATACACGCGGTGGTATCTGCTCTTTTTCTTTTTGGCTGATGGATATTGTTGCGTTTTTGGAGGCGTTTCTCATTTTCGTAGGATGTCTATGTCTTTATGTATTCCGTACATGTGAAATAGGTGGTAGGGAAAGCAATAACGTGAGTTGCTTTAGTCACATGTTTTCTATAAGCATTACTACTTGTGGGTAAAAAACTGTTCTACTTTTAACTATGTGTCATTTATACATTTTTCAAGTGTCTAGGGTCACGTAAATAAAATAGTGTATTTGATTGGACTAAAATTGTAAACCATTGGACAATATAATGAAATAAGTTTTATCTACTTTTTTCTACACATTTTTAAATAAAAGTTTTCTATTCTTACATTTAAGTGACTTTTTATTAACATTATTTATCAAGTATATTTAAAAATTCACTAATTAAAGCCGCGGTGTCTCATGATTGATAGATTTACCAATAGCAATACCGAACAGTGGTAATCCATGTCAATAGATATTGTATAAAATTTTTAAACATCTCCCGTAATAAAAATTTTTTGACATTAGGTCCTAGCATTTTATTGTTCAAAATGACACGAAGGTTCAAACAATGCAAAATACATTGTAACGTTCCATTTAAAAGAATAGTGCTATTGTATTTTGCAATTCAACCTGCTCGATGATAGAGCTTGATAAGTATTTCTCTCTGCAATAGGATCACAGTTACCTAGATTCACTCCGATCCAGCTAAGTGTGCCACCTAAATCATTTGTAAACCGTTTGCTATGAAGTAAATGGTTAAAACGAAAGTCGTATGGTTTCAAGAGAAGCATACAATATAATAATTAGTTTTTCTGTTTTGCTTTTTTAACGAGATATAAAAATCATGCACTTATCGATCGACTACGCAAATGCATTAATTCTAATGGAGAAAATTATTTATGAAAATTATCTTGGTAACTATTAGTTTTTCACCCCACAGTTTCGTTATTCAAGATTAAAGTTTTTCTTCAACCACAAAATTAAAATTGACCCTTTACAGTAAAGGAACTCAAGGTGACCTTTACTTTTTTTATCTCGATAAAAAAGCAACACAGATAAAAGCTAATTATTATTATACATTACATGCATACGTGAAATCATACAACTTTCGTTTTAACCATTTCTCATACTAAATAGTTTATCTGTGATTCAGGTGGCACACTTAGCTGAATCACCCCGTATATCGAAACATTACGTATTCCTCAAAATTGAAATTAGAGACAAGATATAACTTATTTATTGACTGACTATCGTATTATCGCGAATACCTCAAAAAACTTAAATGACTCATACACGTATAAAGAAATGCTGTTCGTAATGTTAACCTTGACCACATACTTCGAGGTCATTGGAATCGTTGAGTTAAAGTAATATCTTCGTAACTGTCGCAAATTTGTCTACCGTAACTATTAAAATTTCATCCCCACTATTGGAGGATCCATCTTGGAACCAGTCAAGCGGTAAACACACGACGACCGAGCCAGCGAGGAATCGAGTATCGGCGAGACTCACACGCAAGCGAAACAAAAGATTGAAGATTGATTATAATTACTCGTTGTACTTTCATCGCAAATGTCAAGCCTAAAATTTAATCGCTCGTTACACAAGTAATTATAATCGTAACTATATCGCGTTTGGTGTCACTTTAATTAGAAAAACAAGACGAATGCGATGATAAAAGTTTCATTAACGAGACACCAAAAATAAGGAATTTTGATTTTTGAATTTAGAAAGCTTCTCTACGTTCGGCACAATACAAAGAATATAGCACCTCTCTGTAACTGTCGGTCGGCTGACCCGACGATAGGACAGTTACGGAGATCTTACTGCATACCGTTTCGTAAAAAACGAAGAGAAATCGATTTTTCGAAGTTTCAATGTCCTCTTAGTGCACTAAATTCTCGTTTGCATTGCAGGTTTGCAATCTGCACATCGTCTCACATTGAACCGGAAGTGAAGGCCTTTCGGAAGAACCAGGTGGCACCTCGAACCACGTGATATATACACGTAATCACGGCGATCGTAAGTGCGGCTGGAAATCCCGATTGATTCCTACGTTCACGTCCGCGTGGTTAGCTCCTCGCGACCATCGTCTTCTATACGCTTTTTCGTCACGTGGACAAGAGCCTGGCCGAGGTTACGAACGATTCTATTCGACGCATTCTATAGGGATCCTGACTAGTGAGCGATCTCCTCGCGGCTGCTGGAGCCAAGGCACGAGAAACGTCCTGGCGTGATAAACTATCATCGTCAAGCACGATGGCTTGCGAAGTCTCTAAGGTGAGTCGGACATTCTACTAATTGCTCGCCAATTTGCCGGCGATACACTCGATGGCCTGCGAATCGTCTCATAATTACACCGGATAAACGCGTACACACGGACCTCGCGAGATCATGGAGATTATGAAGACGTACAGTGGCTCTGAAAAGTATTTGATCACTATAATTCTGACTTTCGGAAAACCGTCGATATCTTAACTTTTATCACTTCAAGTAAGCCTGGACTCGTTTCAAAACTTGATGCCACTACTTTCACAATCTTCTTTTCACTGAGCGACTCTTCGATCGTGAACATTTAGGGTGACGTAACGTAAGACAAATCAAATTGACGTAATAACAATTTTTCCACAATCAACGTAAACACGATATTGTTTGTACTAATGTGTATATTATGATTAGACTGCGGATCTTTATGCAAAATAAAAATTGTCTCCTTCAATTGCATCAGACTGGTATAAAATTGAAATTTATTTCCTTTCTTAATAAGTCCAATAGGTTGAAACTAATATGACAATAATTTTATATTCTTCTAAATGTTTTCTAGTGTTTTGGGTTTCTCCTACATATTTTTGTCGTAAATGCATACAATCCGCCGTCCAATTATAATACGATAAAATGAAAGAATTATTTGTCGAATTACGAAGAAAATAAAAAATTTCCAACAGGTGATAACAAAAACGAATGACGAATTAACTCGTCATCCCCAGTTAAAGTGTTTAGACGTTTCTGCATGGTACAACGAATGGAGACACGTTGTTTTCGAAAAATGATATAAATTGAAATGTCTGTAAAAATATTTAAAAATTTGTTTCACGACTGAATTTAGCATAGGTTCGAAGATTGAAGTTTTGCCTCTTTGCAACAACCCTCTAAAACTTGATACTTGACTTTCGGGAGTTGTTTTATTGAATTTCGAATGAAAGGTGTACTGTAAACTTTACAATAATGTACGAAAGCTTTACAAGACCGAATATGTCCCTCGCTTCTGTTCCATGGAATATGAAAAAAATCGTACATCAAGTTTTATGAGAGATCTTTGTACAGAGGACCTTCTAAGCTTCGAAGCTACGATATATTGAGTCGCGAAAAAATTTATTTATGCTTTCAGAGACGTTTCAATTTGTAGAATTTTCGAGACGAAAACGGTCTTTAATTTGCTACCCGTTACATCACACAAAAATGTCTTACAATTAGAAAAGAGATAAATGGATTACGAAAGTGGAGGCTTCAAGTTTTAATACGGGGCCAGATTTATTTTCGTACGATTCGGAAACAATCGCAACTGTTTAAACATCGACGATGTGCGACAATCAGAAATTTAGTGTTGACATAATTTTCAGAACCACTGTCTATGTCCAGTTAGCCAAATCCTGTTGCAAACAAATTTTGCGCAATGTTTGTATCACACTTTGCGAGCAGAAGGCTTGTCCATTTGGTACCATACCCTGCTTGGAGCAGAATTTGGTCCCTATTTTCTATGAATCTGGCACCAAAACTTGTCGACAAATTCCGAGTCAAATGCGGAAACAGATGGATCGGAATTTGAGTGCAAAGTCTGCAGGCCAATTCGAGGCTAAACCTTGGTTTCGTTATAGAGGGCAGGTCGGTCGCACTAAGACCTTGTTCCACGAGTCATATCGGACAAAAACGGTGTATACCTTGTTGCAGGAAGAAAAATAGAATTTTATTTAAACTTCTAAATTATATAATTTTAAGTGTCGTATATTATCAATCATTTAATTCCGTTTTCCCTCCTATAGCAAGGTTTACTCTTGGAACAAGGTTAGGGTCGCTCTTAGTGCGACCGACCTGCCCTCTATAACGAAGCCAAGATTTGGCCTCGATTTGGTATGGAATTTTGGCGGAAACAGATGGATCGGAATTTGTTGACTTTTTGAGACAAATTCATAGCAAATTGCTTACTGGGTGTGTATACTGCTAATCTGTCGAGACAAGACGGCTTAACAATCCGTGAATTACCGTAACGCGGGAAGGTCGCGGGATATTTTGCGACGAGAATCGTAACGATGCTGATAAACATTCCCACAATACATTTCATGCTTTGAATTTCGTAACTCACGAGCAAGAAGCAGTTTCGTTCGCGTTTCCGAGGCTGAGACGGCCCGTTTCGTTCTGAATTTGCACCGTTCAAGTTGATTTTATCTGGCCAATACGACCTCAAACAATTTCCCGAAGGTATTGTTGTTTCCAAAAGTGGTGATGGACTAAGAATCTTTGTGGAGATTCTTATTTTCATAGAAGACTTTGAAGAGACCAAAATTGAGTGTACAATTTCGTTTCCTTCGTTTCTGGCTTCGAAGAATCGAACATGAAATTAAAGTGGTTGGATCTTATTAAACTCTATATCTTACAAATCACTGGAGATATTTGCACGTCATGATCACATAAAGAACTGCAAATCTACTAATAAAACACTGATTCGAAATAAAGAGCTTCAAGCAGATTATTAATAGTTGAAGAGCTCTGTCAGCTTCTTGTGGAACTTTATACAGAGTGTCTCATTTAAAACAGTCCACTTAAATATTCACTTAAATAAAATATGAACTAGTTGTGCATTGTTTAATTAAATTTTTTGTATACATTAGATTGTCCTTAGACTTTCTCCACAAAAGAAAACGATAAATTTCTCACAACTAAGAACTATTAATTGAAAATATATTTTAATTTAAACAACTCGTATTGTTCTCCAATTACATGAAAATATTTCTTTAATGTAGTTAGTACTATATAATAAGGTATGATAAGGTACTGAATAATGTATTTAAAAACATGTGATTTGATTGGAAAAAGACAAAACAGTTGAAATCATATTGCTTCTTGATACAATTCGACCTTTTTCGCAACATTTTTAGCATCACCATCAATTTTGTGAATATTCGAGGCAATTGAAATTATATATAATGAGATACTTTGTATAAAAGTGTACGCTCTAACATACGTACATATAGGCAGATACGTTTGCTTAATTATTACTCTTGAATTAGTTTAATTCTACAAGTACCAGTGCAACAGTTACTATTATGGATAGTACCACAATTGATTTTTCATTCTGAAAGTCTTTTAGATTTTTCTTGCCTTAAAGTTTTAATGAAGAAATTAAGAAAATATCAATAAAGAAATCGCGTACCAATAAAAGTTAATGAACGTATCGAATAAAATTGTTCTACGAACATAGTATCGGAAAGGTGTTAGTGTTATGCGAAATCTAGTTAATTGAAAAATTATCTATTTGGCTCGTTCTTTGTGGTTTACTCTCATTGACATTGTTGCGTGAAGCTTTTAAAGATAAACAAGGGACAATCTACAACGCTCTTTTTGTAACGTAAATATGTGCAAACACCGAGTCTTTATTACGGTTTGTCAGCGTCTAGACGACGCAATTTACGGTAAACATTGGTGGTCTTGACATCTTGTTGAACCATGCCTGCTGAATTATTATGCTACTAAGTATCATGCGAGGTTAATACCCAACAATTGTTACAGCTATGTGTATAGTTGGACACACCACAAACACTCCACGTAAAATCCCACGAACCTTAACGTGCACATAATTTTTCCATTCTATAAACACACGTAACTTATGACTAACAAATTGTAGCAATACTTGCATAACATACATTGAAGTTGCAATTTGATATCTGGCTGTACAACGTGTCACAATATAGAGACTTAGTTATACATTTTAGAACAGGTTTAACCTTGAGTGAGGGATCCAGTTACTGTGGGGGTGCCAATACCTGTGCCTATATTAATTATTAGACTCCGGATCTTTATGCAAAATAAAAAGTTTGTGTACCGATTGCAAGACACGGGAGCTAAACATATGTTTATATTTTTCACCAAAAATTTTAATGTAGTAAAAATAATGCATTAATACTCTTAAAATCTTTTAATCTTTTGACTGTTGTAAATTTCACCTACTCAGTTTTGTCATAAATGCATAAAATAAATATAAAATACATATTTTGAAAGCGTTATGAATATTAAAAAAGAGATGTTAAATTTTTTTTCATTAAAATTAGTTAATGTAAAAATAAGTATAATTAATATAGGCACAGTAATTGGGTCCCTTATCCTATTTCTCTCGTGTTGTATTAAATTTTGAATACGAACACTTTTTTTTGTCCCGTAGTGAAAATGTTTCGTTGAATGGATTTTCACAGTTAAATGAAAACATATTGTTCTTAGAACGCAAACTCACTCCGCGCATGAAATTATCCTGTTAATGCGATTCCCATAACGATGTTTCCCAGAACCCAATATCCGCGTTGTACGAGTATTACTATACTTATCCTCCAAACGTGTTTTTTTTTATTTTCGTTCGGATCTGTTATATTAAATTTTGCATAAAATCTACTAACATATTGTCACCACTTATTGGATTTCATTGAACCAGTCGGCATGCAAACACGGCTATTACCATTGTTTAATGAGAGTAACAATGAATCGTATCATATCTGCATACGAAAAATAAAATTATTATCATCGATCATTTTATCTGAATGGAAATATTTTTAATTTAGATTACAACTGACAAACTTGTACGCGATAATGATGAACATGATATGCAGTTATTTCATTTACTCATAATTCTATTGGAATCGTATGAAGACTCTCTGTCGAATTGCGACGATAATGAAATATGGCCTCTGCATATTAAATTTTGTTAATCAAATTAATAAATACTATTTTATTCCATAGCACTGTTTATTTTGTTCTCGGCGAGATACGGTGGTCATTAATTTATACAATGGGGGCTTTTATAGTGCACCGTGTACGTTTTCTAGTGTGCAATATTTGTAATGAATTGATATAAAATTTAATTAATCACTCAAAGCTTTAATTATAAATCAGGTTGAGATACCATACAGTGTTTATGTATGTACTTGAGTTACTATCAATACAAAATGGTAGGAAACAGGAGATTGTCAGGAAATGCTGATCTCTAATTTATACAATGGAAGATTTTAAAGTGTATCATGAACCTTTTTCAGTATCCAATATTTATAGTGTTTTCTCGATATATGCTCACAACACGGGTCTAGCCAGGGACATATATAGGCCAGGAGATATTATTCTTTGATACACTAGCGAACGAGTGGCTTCGTTGCCGAGGAGTGTAATATAATACAGGTCGGGTACATATATATGAAATTTATTTCCCATTAGAATTATATTAACGGACAATTAGTATAAATATGATCCGAATTATATCGGGTTTAGTATCATTTTCAGTAAAAAAAATGCCACGAATATGTTGATGAAAGTCCCATAAAAAAATAATGAAAAATAAAGAAGTTTTGTTATTGGATTAGTAGTGGTCTCACACCGATATACCCGACCCGTATTATGTTTACACTCCTCGGCGATCGAGGCAGTGTGGATAGTTCTCGGACTTTTATTGGCTACATATTTTAGACATATATCGAGAAAACACTGTATAACGAACTGATATTAAATTTAATTATTTACTCCAGATATTGAATGCAGATTGAAATGGAACGCCATGTAGCGTTGAACCATATATGTAGATGACCTACTAATTTTCAATATAAAATGTTAGGAAACAGGAGGCTGTTAACCTCGCAAATGCTAATAAGAATTGCTTCTTGCTATTGATTCACTTTCTTCAATCATACGCTTCCCGAAGGTAGAAGAATTATGCAGAATGATTCTCGGTCTTCGATATGCGTCGGTCGATCAGAAATTGATTCAGTCTAAATTGATTCAATCTAAATCTATTATATCGATTTACATGAAACGTGCTATTTGGTACACAGTGTCGAATTACAAATTTTCTTGTCACCAGTGGAAAGTACCGTTTCGAAATGAATTTATTACAAACTAGCAAAACCTGCGATTAGTAAACTAAATATTGATTTCAATGCAATAGCTGTATTGCACGAAACCCGACCACAGTGAACCGTGATATCGTACGAAATCTCGCAATGCTATTCTCTCTATTGTAATAAACAATTCCTCGAGCGGTAATTCTAGAATCTCCAAAAATTGGAATTTAAAGCAGCCAGGAAAGCATATGAAGAAGACAAGTTTATTTAAAAGCTCGTACTAACAGACGACTGATAACTGAAGGAAATGATTGTCATCTTTCCATGCCACACTATTTTCTTGAACAGAAAACCATGCGAGGTTTTGTGTGAAAAATGTTCGCCGCTCCAAAAGAAGACACCGTAAGACAACACAGCAATTGAAATTAACGCGAAAGTTCGTACAAAAAATATAATACTTGAAACTCGAAACGAGTTGTCAGCTTTCGATCGGAAGGTCTCTCTCTGTTTCTCTCTCTCTCTCCCTCACTCTCCCTCTACCTCTCTTTCTCTCTCTCCCTCTCCCTCTCTCTCACTCTCTCTAAAGAGAAAAAGAGGAGCTACTTCGAACGCGGAGTTTCACAGTTAAAGTGAACTCAAACTCGCTTAGAATTAATGACAGCGAACGGTATTAATAATGTTCGTTACCGTGGTACTTTAATCGCCGTTGGTATGGCGAGTCGACGCATACAGGCATCACGCTTAATTACTGCAGCACAATCTTGCAGCAACTGACTGCTCGTTTCCAATTTGGCGTGCAGAACCGATGTCGAATCATCGGGCATATTCCCTTCGTAGTATAATTTGAACAAACAATTTTGACTTTATCAGGAGCTTAAGGTGCAGATTGTTTCGAAGATTTTACGGTACGCATAAACGAAATCATTCCGTTACTAGGAGAGTCACTGGCAGAGCGATGGGCTCCGTTATTTACGCTGCCATCGCGGGGCCGCTATCCTTAGAGTAACAGGAACTGTCAATGGGCATGAAATTTGAATCGAGGGTAGTGCGCGTTGCGTTGTTGCACGGTGCATCGCGAGTGCATCGCGCTGCATCGGGGTACGGCGCGCGCCGGGCTAACTTCGCGTGAATTAATCAACCTAGCTCCGTTCCGGCTGCTGGCAGACATTCAGCGAATTGACACGAGAATCGTTCTGATTAATTCGCAATGAACTGTTCGTGGATTCTTGTCTAGTCTGTCTGCACGTCAAGTCGAATTGCCGGGGGACAAGATAAACGTTCGTCCACGGATACTTCGTGGAACAGATATAGTGACTTCGTGAAAAGCTCTCGCCTGTTGACGGGTAGATTCTTTTAGAATGAAGGATAATACTGATTGGAGTAATCGTAGACTGTGGATTTCTATGCAAATTTCCATTTTTCACTCCTGATAATGATTTTTTTTCGCAACTATGGTAAACTATGGTGAGTGTCTTTAAGAATTTTAGTGTACTATTTGCTTCAACGTTTAAATATTGAAATTACAGAATTTTATTTCTATATTAAAGAAATTAAAGCCATTAATGTTTTACTTTATAATAGTGTTATATTATCCCATATAAAACCTTCGTCACAAGCTTAACTCGATATTACATTGCAAAGGTTTAAAAATCAGTGAATAAAATAGAAATTAGAGGATTAATTTTCTTAGTCAACTAAAATATAAAATATTTCTCATTGTAAGAGTAAAACTAGAACGCTATCGGTTATTGTTAATCTATACGTTTCCTCGTATTTTATAAATCTGTGTATACCAGAAATGCATAAAGATTCGTAGTGTAATGATGAATAGAAACATGATAGACGCAGAAAGCAAGTGCACATAAAAGTATTGGTAGTTGGTCGGGATGACTGGTCGGGGTTGGTCGGGGTGAAATTGAATAATTTATTTGGTGTTACACAAAGTTACCGGTGCAAAGCATGGAGAAGCTGAAGAAGAGCGGAATAAAAATAAAGTGAGGATGCATTGGCAAAAAGATACAAAAGCAGATGCCGGAAATTAATTAGTGAATGAGGTAAACTGGGAAATAATTTTGTGTGAAGTCGCTCTGACAAGAAGTCAAAACCGCGAAGAATAGTGAAATAAAGACAAAGCAATGCTACAATGACTATAAATATGAAAGGTGAATTCTTGAGACCGACTCATGAAATTAATTAGTAAATTAGTAGAGTGAACGGAATATAGTGAAATAATTATATATGGTGTGAAAAGGTTACTGTTAATAGCTATGCTTTCTTACGAACGCATCATTTTATCATCCCCATGGTAAATTTTTATAAAAATATTAAAACTGGACGCTCAAATTATTATACCTACAGGTTATAATATAATTCATGATATTGGTTTGCGGTTCAGAGGAGGCCTTAATGGAAAATGGTGGAACAAGATATTCACTGATTGTTAGCTAGTCAGTGTAGCATATTGAGTTGAAATTTTTAATTTCTCGGTTACCATGGCCAATTATAAATCAATTGCGAACTTTCCAGGAAAATTGTATTGTATTGCTAAAATGAAATTGACGACAACTAAAGGTGCCGTGTAGAAATGAATTCCACCTATCTGTTATGGAAACAATTACCAGAGCAAATTTTTCGTCGTTGAAAATACAACATTGCAGTCACTAAAAATTCTGCTTTTAATACAATAAATAATAGAGGAATGTATTATTGATTATTGATATTATTATTATTATTATTATTGATCGATGCGTCCACCATTTTTAACTATTCCGATTGCGCATGCGTATATAAAAATCAATCGAAACTTTAAAATAACCTTTCCTGGTATACGATTTCACTTCCGAGATGATCATTTCTGAAAATTTTCTGTGCAAATCTGTCGTTTTGGTATAATTAGATCCTTAAGACATTAGTCGATGCGTTCGTTGATTGCTTAAAAATGGTTTTCTTTTTTTATTTAGTGTATGGTGTAATCTGCTAATCATTGACTTCTACGTATCACTTTGTTTTCAATACTATCGAATCACTGGCAATGTTTATACACAGTCTCATTAATCAATAACAGAAACGCCGACCAGATCACGATGGATGATCTGCTAAATTCTCTTCTTCCAAAAAAACAATTAATAAATACAGTAATTTCTTATCGTGTACATAAAAAGATACCATTCCAATCACAAATGTTTCTACGTTGTATCTATTATAAAAGAAGAAGTGTACAATTTCAACACTAATAAATACAAAAACAGAATCATATGATTATACGAGACAAAACGATACCAAAAATTCAATGCAAAAGAAACTCAGTCTGACGAAACACAAATTTTTAGCAATCAAAAATATATATTGGCAAACCGTTCCTAACTAATGTATCGTTTAATAAACTATTTAAATAGGTCCCAAGAAAGTCACTATATTTGTTTCATCGACTACACAGGTTATCACGAAATTAAACAATTCAATTTTGAAGGTATATTCTATAAGTTAAAAGTAAACAATGTGGTCATATACATAGATATTATTCGAAAAAGTCGCGTTAAATAATATGTACAGTAAAATTTGCATATTTCAGTTAATTATTTTAAATTACAGAAAATAAATAGTTTTTTTGTGATCTTATTCTTGAAGTAACATTTTTGCAATGTATTCTGTTTTTCGTCGACAAATTTCGATTGTTTAATTTCGAGAAACCCGTTATATGTGAATACACTAGTGCTTATACAGTATACATATATATTGGTATTTTTTATTATCATTACATAATTTCAAATCACGTTAATCAGCGTCACCGTTTACGCACTCGTTTTCACAGTTGGAATGCCGCTCCACGTCGAAAGAAAATTTTTGACTTTGAAATATCGATTGCATAATGACGTGGTACAACGTGGACGAGGGTGTTCATTTGCACACGAACGCAGACGCGGTATGTCTGAAAAGTTCCCGAACTAACTTTGTTCCGAGGAATTTGTTAGTAATGTTTATTCCGTCTGTTTTAACTGCGGCGGTCGATGAACCAACCGTTAGAGAAATAGTTTATGCTATTATCGTCCGAATATGAACCAGTCTGCCACGGGATGAGATCCTCGTGCAGAACGCCACGAGAGAAAGCCGACAATAATACTTAAACTCCATCGAGAACAATAACATTCGAATCGTTTTGCCACGATTTCAAAAAACAAAAGGGAAACGAGGAGCACGCTTTCAGTATTGGAAAAACTTTTTTATAGAACGGGCCCGGAAACGCGTCCCGTTCAATTACAGTGTCTACTCGATATATGCCCATAACACTAGTCTGGCCAGGAACATATATCGGTTACTATACAGGGTATTTCACCTAACTTGACCACCTTAAATATATTGCTTATTTTGTATCACAGAAAAAATGTCAGGGGGAGAAAATATTCTGTTCGATGGCGCCAATACGGTGATGGGCCGAATTTTTTTCTCAAGGTCATTTTTTCGAGATTTCAAGGTCATCGCATTTTTTTTTAATGGGATTGCATGTTTTCTCTACAACAGTCTTATAGCTTATAAAAAAAAAACGAATCCAACGAGGTGCAATATGTTGACCTTCACGTGACCTTTAGCAAGGAAATTATGAAATGTTTGTCAGTAACTTCAGTACGCGTTCGGGGACGATAAATGAAGGAATTTCAATATATTTAAGGTGGTCAAGTTAGGTGAAATACCCTGGATATCGGATATTATTCTTTGCTACACTGCCGAACGTAGAAAAGGAAAGCGAATCTCTAGAAGCCTCGGTTTATGGCCCCTCACGTGGTATACCCCGCGGCAGTGGGGATAGTTCTGGGACTTTTATCGGCTAGATATGTGGGACATATATCGAGTAAAGACTCTATTCATCGTTTTTCACATTCGTGTCACGCGTAGGTCTGCTTCAGATTGGTGACACGTTTGACATGCTATCCTTTCACAGTCGCGGGGAAATCAAACCAAATATAATAGACGAATCGAAAGCAATTCTCTGATAAAAATTCCTTAATAACAAACCGTTGTGAACAGTTTCAATTCTTACGGAACAATCAATGGAAAAATTTGATTCTCGAGATTATTTAAGAAATGAATCATTACGTGATAAAATACAGACTGATCGATAACTGGCGGTGTAACCGGAAAAAAGTGATTCTACACAAAAAAGAATGAATCCAAAATGTAGAATAAAGTTTTTTAATGTGTGTTTTTTTGCTTATTTGTTTTCGACAAAAATGAGTTTGAAGATCGAGTTCACGTGGCCTGGTATCCACAGGAAGTAGAACCGGTCGGTCATGATCAGACGCATCAGTCGATTCGTATCTAATAGCAGGCGTATTCGCTTTTATCTCATGTGTCAACGGAGTGTCCCAGTATGTATTCATCCGAGGCTTTGATTTCGAGAGAAACGTTCTTCGAAAATCCGTCAAGTTCGCGTGCTTAGCATTTGTAAGAAGTAGAACCGGTAGATCATGAACAGACGCATCATTCTTCGAACATATCGAAAAAAGTTTTTTTCTACATTTTCGACTTATTTTTTTTTTTATGTAGAATCACTTCTTTTTCAGTTGTACCACCCTTGTTACCGTTCAGCCTGTATAATCTATCTGTTTATTGCAATTGTCTATCCGCAATTGACAACCACTGATTTTGATGCTCTTTTAGTAAGATACAGAATTTGCAAAAATGATAGATATATTTTTTATTTTGGCAAACGTCCATGTTGATAAGATGAACCCGTTAATGCTGGACTGCGACAAAAAAATTGCAAATCAAGTTTTAACAATTTATTTACTGGCCTATATGGGATTCTCAATAATTTTTTTTTAATTAGAAAGAAACTTAAAAATATTGTTTAAAATAATTGTTAGGGTTTTAAAACAAGAACACCGTTGCTTGTGCAATCATATTTAATAATGAGAAACGAACTATATCTATGGATAGTGTATAAACGTTATTATGTTAATATTAACATGTTGCACTAGAATGATGCACACAATGCTTATGGCTTATGCCTCATGTATATTGTCGCCGCTGCGCTGTTGTGCGTGGGCTGAACAATCCTTCAATAAAATCATCCCGAAAGAAATTATTAGATCATGTGACTGAAATTATTGAAATTCTTATTGCTATTGAAAAATGGAATAAGCCATCCTCGGAAGTGCATCGTACAGTTTCAAAAAATATTAAATATCTGCTGGTAGATAATGTGTTAAGAGTTTATTGTAATTAAATTATAATAATTTTTTTTCAAGATCACATTAAAATGAGTACAGAACACAGTTTTTTATTTCCCTACTTTAGTTTCATAAAATTTTAAAAGGAACAAAACAATTGTGTTTTTTCACTCCGTTTTATAATAAAAATAGAATTTTTGGAAAAACTAAATTGAAAGTTGTGGAAATGGAGCTTTCAATTGAGCACAGTAAGATTCTTTTACACAAAATTACCTGTATTCAATACAATCTGTTGGTTACGATTTAATGATCCTTTAATTAATTTGGTGTACTGTATATTTTTTAAACGAATCTTTTTTTTTAAGTTTGTTTGCATAGAAAAATTTGTTATCTGCATTGTAAAATCTCTGTTTACTCGTAAATAGTTTCTGAGAATCCACTAATATTAATTTTTTCAACCCCATTTAGCCAAATCTTCATTCCTCTTGTATAGACGCTAATCGATATAAAGAAATTGTCAAACATTTTTGCAAATGATATAGATATCATACTAAACATGTATTAAAATCGGCGTAACTCAATTGCACAATGTTCTCTATTAGTTTAACCCTTCGCACTCGTATATTTTTCACAGAACATATACTGTGTAACGTATCGTTTTATATGAAATAGTGTAGCGTTGATAATAATTATTCTATTTAAGCGCTACTGAATCTTTATTCTTATAATATATGTATATTTGATGAAACAAGAGTAAAATTTTAGACATTCAAGTTTTTGATCATATGATACCATTCAAAACAATTACCTAAACAAATAACTTTCATAACAAATACCAGTATAGGTTTGTTAATAATGATGTGTCTGCCGTCTTTTGTCTTGAAGTTTTTCTATGCAATCTCGTTCGTTGCCTTTCGTATGATTAAAATATGAATACTATATAATAATTAAACGACGAATCATTATAGAAAATAAAAATTGTCAGAGCCAATTGTAAGAAAACAAAGTCAAACGAAAATGTATGTTCAATCATCTTAAATAATCGAAAGTGATATAACGATATCCATAAAATTCTTTCGATATTTTCTCAGTTTTGTATTCAATCTGTATTAATTTTTGTCATAAATGCGTAAAATTTGTAGTCTAGTAATAGTGTAGAACATACTTGACAGATTGACAAGTTGTAGACAGTCGCCTCTCAATCGATCGACTAAGAGTTTTACAAATTTTAAATGGCAGCATCTTCGTTTTCTTTCTTTATCGTTCTGCACAGTATACACGAGTTAATTACACATATTTCTGTATATACGAGTATTCCGAGTGTTTTATGTTCTAAAATTACCAGCAGCCTTTTTGCATTCCCTCAGAAGGTACATTCACGTTGCTGGATTCGCAATAGATTTGCGATGTCCTCTTACAGGACCAATCGAGTGCAAAGGGTTAATATCTTCAGGATCATTAAAAAACAGAAAACGATATCACAATGATAGTCAATAACTTGACAGTGACTACCAAGTTTACTGCGGATTACGATAACCCCGAAGAAATTAAGATTATTTAAAAATCGATTGGAACAGATTTATAAGGGTGTGCGGGCACCCGGAATTTCGGGCTCGGGCTGAGTCAAGCAATTTGCTTGGGATTGGGTCGGAATTCCGAAAGATTATAAAGTTCGGGTACCCGTGAGTTCAAATGTGATCGCGAGTATCCGAACTTTATAAACTTTCAGGATCCTGATCCGCCCTGACCGCGGTACAATCCGATCCGGAGTTCGGGTACCTGTGCACCCTTACGAATTTTCCCAAGCGCACACTTCTTCAGAAAATTCTAATTTCGCTTGGCAGTGAAAAGCTAGCCCCCTCGAGTGTTCCCACCCTTGTACACCAATAGACAACTTGGCCATACTCCAATTAGACCGCAGACACAGAAATGTAACGAGACTCGGAACTGCGATCGGTAACCGGTCTAGCCGCTTCGACTCCGAATCACCTCGATTCTTTAAGGAACTTTTCAAGCATCCCGCTCTCAGCGCATCTCACCATCAATGCTATCGTGTTAGTTAGAGAAAAGTGTGTCTGGCTGTACAGAATAAGAGAAAAAATCCAAACTGATTACACGTTACTCTTAGTATTCCTCGGAAAAGCAGCATCGGATGGTCTTTAGTTCATCCCAGCCGAGGAAGACGTTGAAGGGGACGATGTCGATCGTATAAAATTCTCTGTGTTGTGTCCTGGCGTAGCTCAAACGATGGCCGATTCACGCGGCTTCAAGCCAATAAACCAGTTGTGGCACAGCACGGCAGTGTCGACGGACCCGGATTCGGAGTGCCTCTACGAAGAGATCGCGGGCCTCTCGGGGTCCCAGGATACGGAACCAGGGCCGGCTGGTGCCGCCGTCGGCGAGGAAGGGGAGGAGGAGGAGGAAGAGGAAGAGGAGGAAGAAGAGGAGGAGGAGGAAGAGAGGCAGAGAGGGAGGCTCGATTTCGGCGCACAGGTCGGCGGTAGCAGCAGCTGGTGGAGGCAAAGCAAACGAGCCGAGAGAAACGCCAGTATCGGCGGCACCGTCAACGGGCGTGCGAACACCAACAAAAGTCATAAAAGTGTCGGGACTAGCGCGCGATCGCGCAGCAGATCGGCCGATCGGCCATCGAGCGGACGTCAGGACATCGTCAGGGTGGAGGAGGAGCAGTATGCCGCGAGACGCACCTACGTGGAGCCCAGTACAGGCGCCGTATTACCGCCTGGCCCCGGCCTCAAGCTGACCAGGGGGCGTTCTAGCAACACCGTGGCCCGATACTTGCACTCGGCCTCTACGAACACCGGTCACTATCACCACCATCATCACGGGCTGCGAGGATCCTATCCGACCGGCAGGCCGATCGGCAGGCACCACCAGCATCATCATCCAAGCCACGGCGCGTTCAGTAATGAGACGCAGGAAGAGGTACAGGAGGACGATGAAGCCACTCTACGGGAGTTGCTTGTAAGGTACGCTCACACGTACCCCTCCCTCACCGCGCGAATACACCCTATTACCTAGTTTCTCTTCTTTCTTACCGTTCGAAAGATACGGACAATATTTCGTTTTATTTCGGCCGTGGAACACCCAAGCGGGTACCGACCACCCGTTGACACGCGGTTACTCGATCACGACTAGTGTTCCTCCTCGAGAATTTCTCGAGAAATTTTATAATTGATCATTTCTCATTTCTCGAGAAAAATTCCAATATTCCTCGAGAAATTTAAATTTAGGAAAATTCTTATGAGTCTCATTTATTTTATAACATATAAATTCTTCAATTCTCTTAAATTCTTATTTAAAACTTTAGAAAAACTGAATACTGAATCGAGTAAGGAGTTTCTTGATGTTATTAAAGAAGAAATGTCTAAAAGAAGAGACAAGATTGTTGCATCCCTTATGAAATATCTGCATAATCCAGAATCTCTGCAAAAAGATTCAGAAGATACATTTTTTTATTTAACATCCAAGGCAGATATGTATAAAATGGCAAAACAAAGTCTAAGCAGACTTTTTGGAAAATATAACAATGATTCTTATGAAAATAGTGAAGCACTTTCAGATTCTCAGAATGGAGAACTATCACTGGAAAAACAGTTGGAATTAGAAATTGCAGATAACCTTCAAGAATTTAGTGTCAATAGTTTAGCGGCAGAAGAAAATAAATTCCGGACTCTAACAAAGGAATTCCAAATTTTTGAGTCCATTGAAAAAAGGACACCCAATCTTCAGCAACTTTTGGATGTTCTGTATACGAAAATGAAAGAAATTTTTCTACGGCTACAGATTTTGTTACAAAAAAAAGAAGTAGATTGTCTGATTCTACATTAGACGCATTATGCTTCTTAAGAAGTCATTTCAAAACAAAAGCGTAATGTTTCACTTTATAAAAGTTTGGTAAAAGTTTCCCAATATTTTTCTATTTTATTAAAAATTCTCGAGAATTCTCGAGAATTATCGAGAAATATAGTCTCATTTCTCATTTCTCGAGAACTGAAAAATGTTGAGAAATCAGGAACACTAATCTCGACTTGATCAGCTACGGTTACTCATGTCAATATTCATTCGCGATACACTAATCTCTCCACCCTCCCCCCCCCTCCCCTTGCGTAGAGCGATGAAAAACCGGTTTAAAAAAGACTGTATACAGGATGTCTCAGGAATCATGGCGATGCAAGCCGGCATGAGGTGATTCTATATACAAAAATAAGTACAATAGAACGAACAACATTTTTTCGGTTGACGCTTCTTTTTCGAGAAAATTGAGTTTGAATGTTCGACGGAGTCGCGTGCCCTACCATACACGGGAAAATACCTATTCAACAGCACACATAACCGCCACATTTTCAACCTTAATTTTCTCGAAAACAAAGCGACAAATGAAAAACTGTTATTCGTTTTTTTTTCATTACTTTTCCACAATGATTCACCGTCCTGAAACATCCTATATATGCATTTCATGTCACAGTAAATTTATAAGAAATTGGTTAAAAGGACTGTACACTTACTGCCATGTAAAATGCATATATACAATCTTCTTTAAAAAGTTTTAAGAACGCTCTACATATACGGGGATCTACTGTACTATTTCCGTATTTTGCTTACTGTGTGTGGGACGGCATGATGTCAGTATCTTGTTGGCTATTGTGTGAGGAAATGAGACATTTGTTTTGGATCAATAATACGATAGACTCCCGTATAATACGAACGAAAAACTCTTCAATAAGACTGTATACGTGTATTTTAGGTGTATAGTAAATGGTTAAACAATTGTTTAAAAGGACTGTACTGTTAATGCTATAAACGATATACATATGTACAGTCTCTGTTAAAAAAATTGTATCATCGCGTTCTAAGGGAGGCTGTTGTACTAAAACTATTTCTTTTTAACAATAACGTTTAATTGTACGATACGTTTTCAACAATGAATTGTCACATTAATGTTCAGACAGCTTATGAAAAGTAAATATTTTCTACCTAAAATTGATGAAAAATTATGATTTTAATGTTTTGTCGTACGTTTTGTTTAATAACTTCGCGTAACCGTTTCTGTATGTATTTTTGTGTTAATATTCTAAAAAAACAGAACTCTCCCTTTTAGTCTCACTTGCTTTTCTGATTCTTCGGACTAAATCGACTCACAGATCCTCTTTAGGATTTAACTCTTCGGCGGCAGAGCCCTGGTCTATTTTAACCTAAGGTATTAAAATCGTCATTTAACATGTTGAGAGCCACACCAATGCCCATAAAAGTCACACAAAATCAAAACAACTTGTTTAATAATACAAGAATGGAAAAGACACAGTTTATCGTAACAATGATATTTGCAATATTTTCACGTCTCGTACATCGTAACAAAAAGTTGGTTTACGTGACAGATTTAGTAAAAATTTATTTTCAAGTTTTTAGAAAGATTATATTAGGAACAACTGGTTTTTTACAAAAACTATCTTAGAAAATACAGGCCGTCCCTGAAATTATGGTACAGGCGGCCGAGTGTTGATTCTATGTGCAGAAACAAGTCGATAAGGAGGAATAACATTTTTTTGTTTGACGCCTCGTTTTCGAGAAAAACGAGTTTGAAGATCCGTCGGATACGCGTGCCCTGGTATCTGCAGGAAGTAGAACCGGTGGGTTGTAGTCAGACGCGTCAGCCGATCCCTATCCAGTACCATGCGTACCCGATGAATTTTCCAGCTCGATTTTCTCGAAAAAAATATTATTTTTTCATGTAAACTTGTTTTTGCACGTAAAGTCGCCACTTGGCCGCTTACGTCATGTTAAAAAGAAAATTGATAAATCAAATGGTGAATGGTCCTAAGCGACACGAACTTTATTATTACGAATAAGATTCACGATCTGAGGTTTAAGTCCTATCTACTAAAATTTGCAAATCATAGAAGAATATCTTTTCGTAAAATAAACGATATTATGTCTAGATCAATCCTTCTTACACACAGCAACAATTATAGAAATAGTATAGTGTCCAAATATTAATATGAGTAACTGTAGATTGTCCATACGTCGCGCGAGTCCGGACCTTGAGCGACACCACCACAAAGGGGAGAATTTCACCTACCAAAAATTCGAAAGATTTCAAAGAAACACACGATACGCACGGATTCAGTTTTGCCGAGGACGTTGTATCGCACGATGGGCGTCGCCACCGACGTCTTTGAGAATTATCTGGATCGTTGGATGTACTGGATCCACACAACACCGATCGTTTTCGGGTCGGTTTATTCATTTTTTTTATTACTCTCCCGTTCGGCGATCAACGGATTTATTTTTCATTCTAACGTAGAGTCTCGCTAACTAGCCGCTAGAGATCATGCTTTCACTGTTAACGTATATTAAAAATGAATTAACGTGTCTTTTAATTCGCGAAGTTTTTCAAACATTGATATTAATTTGTGAATTTCTTCTGGAGGTGACTGAATTCTTATAAAAAAATTGTAACTTACCAGAAAATGTAAATACGTTAATCTTTTTGTATCAATTCAGACAATACTTTGAATACAATTTGTTAATAAAAACGATATTTTTATACCAACAACCGCGGAATTTGTGAAATCATAGTCTCGACTCATAAATGAATATTAAACCTGCTATTAAACCCACTAAACCTACCGAGCACTAAAAAAGTTTGGTGTGTCCCTTATAAAAATGACAAGATCGAATTTATCTAGATTTTTCACCATTTTTATTATAATATATGCTTGGATAAAGAAATTGATTCAACCATTTTCTACGAAATACAGTGTTGACTCTATATATGTCCCAAATGCTTAGCCGATAGAAGTCCCAGAACTATCCCCACTGCCCATAATAATCCGAGGCCTAGAGCTTCGCTGTCCTTTTCTACGTTCGGCGTGGAATACTATCTCCTGACCGATATATGTCCCTGGCTAGATCCGTGTTTTGGACATATATCGAGTAAACACTAGTCTTTACAATCTCAACAATTCAGAAATATGAAACTGGTCATTTGACCTATGCTAGTAGGTTTAGTGTTAAGGATTTATTAATGTATGGTTGATTAAAAATACGGCTAAATAACGACAGCTAAATGGAAAATAGGAAATGTGATCGATAGCGATGCAGCGAGACACTGCCATACTCCGTAACGTGGTGGACATTATTTTTACCGTGGCGATTCGTAATTAATGGTATCAAATGAAATTGGAAAGGTCATCGAACGTGAACTATGATCTCGGCTGATTGAAACGTTTACATTTTCATTTAATAGATTAGCGCCTATTCTTAGGATCCTGTATTAATATTCCGTAGTGATCTCTTTCTTAGGCTCTTCTACATAGCAACTCTGTACTATGCTCTGTTTCTAAAGCGATTTTGAACGTAGAAAGTTACATTTAGCATATTTCTCTTTCGTCTATTGTTGAGACGCGCCGACCGTAGCTTTTCACTCGAGTTTGAAGTTCTTTGGAATTATCGTAAACCTTTTGAAGTCTCATCGAAGTAACTTAGCTTAGTGCCACCAGCAGTACAGTAGAACAGCGTGTATAAGCTCTTAAGGCTTGCATACCAATTAAGAGAACACTTCTCTCGCTCTCTATTATTCGCCCCGAAGTACCCCGAATCGATAGCACTTGCTTTATCGACCGACAAAACTCTCTCGTAGACCAGAATTAACTATCTAAACGAACCTTGTTTACCACCAAAACCATTGCTCATTCGAATGACAGCGGTCTTTGAGTCAGTCAGTGTTTTTCTCGGAACCGCATCCAGGTAATTCCCGGCCTAAGTGGCGGTGCCTCGTTTCGTTCAGTTCGCAAATACGAACATACTAAAAGAAAAAAGAAAAGAAAGATAAAGGACCGGAAAGCGAAAAACAAAAAACAACAAGACAGACGTGTTTTTTTTTTTTGTTCCCCGCTTATTATTTTTTATTATAGACTATTTTTATGTATCAGAGAATGCAACTGCAAGGCTTTGTGCCGTGCCATTTATCATTTATACATATTATAAATCACTCGCTCTAGTCCTATTCTTTGTACATATACTAACACACCCCTCGGTCATAACAGTTACTATCGAGACACCCGGCGAGAATACGTTCATTTTGATATGTAGCCATTTTACATACCTAACATTAACAGATTTTTCCATGAATCTCTATTTTTGGCTGCGACGCTCGCAGGCTTACCACTGATTGCTCATTCCATTCGATGTCATGTCACGTTCTTTCGAAGTCGGGTACACAAATAAGCGAGCAACGCCGCGCCGTTGAACGATAACAGAGAATATATCGACGACGGGACAAAAGGTTACCGCAAAACGCGAAACGATCCTTGTTCTCTCCCCAGTTTGTGAATCACGCACCGGAGTTGAAATGCAATTCACGAGTCGTTGTCTTACACGTGTGTGTGCGAGCGAGCGAGCGAGCGCGCGAGAGAGAGAGAGAGAGAGAGAGAGAGAGAGAGAGAGAGAGAGAGAGAGAGGCACCGTAATAATGAAATCAACCGGCGACCGCACAAAGATCATCGAGTATTATCGGAGATCGAGCTCGCGCGATAACGTACAGTACGGCCAAAATAGCAGAAACACTTCCTTGGGCATTGGTACCGATCGATATACACTCGTTGTTCAATGTGCTCGCCGTTGTCACTTATTTGTGTGCGTGTCTGTTATTATACTCACTTCATGAGATCATGCTGATTTTTGTCAATTATTTTGCCAAACCGTTCGTTTGTCGCATATATTATACAATATACATATACATATGCTGAGATATATGTATATTTCAAAATCAATCAAAGAGAAATATGAAAAAACCAGAAACGACAAAAACTAGAAAACTAAAGTGATGGTCCCATTCAAATTGCAAGCTCGCTTGTGGACGCGGGCGACTAGGCAGGGGTGAGTAAGCTGGCGGCGCGTCGCATGAGCGATGCGTGAGAATCTAAGCGAGAAAAGAAATTTACAATACGAGAAAGCATAAAAAGATAAAATTTTATAAGATGATAAAAAATTATTTTACAAAAAATTCGTCTCTCTGCACGTGACGAGCCTTTCCTTTAGAAGAATCGGACGTCACGTGATACTAATTCGAGCGACTATACCATTGTGTGACATTGATTTTGACTGAACCACGACTGTGTTTCCAAACTAGGTAAAGTTTTACAGAGTGAGTGAGATAAGAGGCAGGGGCGGGCGTCGTCGGCCTTTAAACCCCCCGCCACACGTTACCCCTCCACCTTTGGTTGTGGACCCACTTGACAACAAGCTGTGCAATCGTTCAGAGTCAATTGATTGGATTTGGTGGATAATCCAACGTACGTACATATGTCGTGAACAAAGCAAAGAACAAATAGATCTGTGAGAATAAGACGAAATACTGAATCAAGAGGAGTGAGTGGGGAGGCATAGAGGCTACTGTAGTTTCGGAACACAGCCATGGTCTCCCTACCACCCAGGTACATGGCAACATCATCACTGCTCTTTCTTTCTCTCTATCTCTATCTCTCTGTCTATCTATTCACACTTCTTTTCTCATTGACTTTCTTTCGACCCTTTTCATTTCATGTACTACACCTTTCGTTCACTATCCCCCCCCTCTCTCTCTCTCTCTCATTCTCTCTTTCTTCTCTTCCTCCCAGGATTATTCGAATGCTACCCCTGGCAAAAATTATTCGATCGGACAAATCCATCATTGGTCCATCATTGGTCAAGTGTCTCCAATTATTCATAGTTTCAATCTGGAAAGTATTTCCATCAAAGGCAAGTTCAATGATAATCTACAAAATGAGCAAATTTAAAGGAAGGGTTCAACAACCCCAAGAATATTTGTATCATCAGAAATACTAAAACGTGTTCTATTGCTTCGCCATGCTATTATTAATATTTATTTAATGTTTTAAACCAAGTGTGGTTCTTTACTATGCTATTTCAATTTCTTTGTAGGTTCCACATAAAGGAAGGCAATTTATTATTTTATATCTGATAGAAAAGCGAAAGCGTGTTTATTTCTCTGACATACAGTATTATTTTTCGTATTTAATATATGCTCGAATAATTCGTTCAACAATCAAATTCAAGATTTCGATCGAATATTTTATGCCAGAGATAGCATTCCATTCGGATCATTCTATCTCTTTCTCTTTTCTCTCACGGTTCATGTGTCCATTCATTTTTCACTATTCACACCGTCACTCATGCCTTGCGTGATTCTCCCTGTTCTCGTCTCTGTCTCTCCTCCTCTCTCCACTCTTTCTATTTCTCTCTTTTCCTCATTTTTTCGTTCTGTCTCTTTAGTTTGGTTTTTGGTTCTCTCTGTTCTTTCGTTTCGACCGTTGATTAAAATCACCCTTTTTGCTTGGCTGTGCACATCGATCGATAAGTTTGCTAAATCTCCCTCGATCAAGAGATTTATGATCGTTCTCATTACTTATTTATTGTCTACATGCAACGTTTACGATCTATACGAGCATTGGAACATTTGTCTCTCAACCCACTTGCACATTCCCGCATTGTGTTTTGTAGATTAGGCTTCGCGTGTGCCGAAGCTATCGCGACCGATTTACGGGGAATGGAATCGCAATATATACTACGTATATATCGCGATTCGAACGAAAAATCGAGAACTTGGGGTGACCGTATTTGCTATATTTTTCGCGTCGATCCTAGAATCGCGATCATTCTCTGGAACCGGGACCTACACCCGTTATAAATGCGGGGATTAGTTATCATCTCTCACCTTCACAAACTTCCCATCTAATGTGCACAGCTCTGACAACTATGTTTAATGTGTGTATATAAATATATATATGTATATATTTATGTACGTATATATATATACCACCGTAGTTTTTCACCCTAACACTCACCCACACACAGTTTTAGACCTGCTTTTAGTGGCGTTTGTACATTGTGCTATATTCTTTCGATTCGATATTATTACTCTCTATATACATATATTCATTATTACATAGACGGATCATGATATATATAGATATATATATATATATATAGTACGTATATTTGTGTCCGATATATGTATATGCATATGCATATACATACATATATTTATATGTATATATATATATCTTTCTCTCTGATAACATGCTATAATCGTGTAATACCCGACGCTTCCTTAGCTGCCGAGCTACCGCTGGCTCGCTAACAATTTTTCAAAGCATCATTGGCGAGAAAAGGTGTGTGACAACACGCTGCACCCGTTCAGTTCTATTGTATAGTGTAGCAGAGATTTTTTTCGTTCTACCGGCTAGAGCTTTATATCCTCGCACGTGACAAACGGAGAATATAAACGAGCGCCAGATAAATAGGAAAGAAAACTAGAGAGAAAAAAGAAAAAAATAGAAGTAAGATAGCAAAATACAGCGACAGAGATTGTACACACAGTACTATGTGTACGTGTGTTTGTCTCACGCGTGCTGTGTGTGCGTGCAGTATAAACCGTGAGGCTAACCGTGAACGCTCGGCAGTTTCGCGCGCGAAATTTAGTTGGACTTCTCTTTAGGGATATTCTCCATATAGGCATTATAGTTCTAGCCTTGATCGTGTCTAGTGTCTGTCAATGTGCTCGACAATGTCGAATCTTGCTTACCCGGGGCGAGCCAGCGTGATTTACGTTAGGGTATATGTGTGTGGGCAGTCTGCAGAAACAGGTCAGCGTTATGAGTATGAACTTGAGTGCCAAGCTGGATGAGCTGCAGCGGGGTGACCGCCAGCTGGAGACGACCGTCGCCCTATGCGAGATCCGCACACAGCTGCAGGAGCTCACCAAGAGCGTAGAGTCTTGTCAGAGCGAGGTCAGCGAGGTCAAACGGGACATGGTCGCGATCAAGGTATTGTCGATCTACGGCCAAACTCTCCGGCTGCCTTGCTCGCCCAACGATCCTCTGCAAAGACGCGCGAGGACCCGAAGATGTCTGGCTTAACCGATGCTAGGGACGGGTCGGGAAGGTGTTGAGTTCGAGACGGCTCAGATTCTCAGAAAATTTCGGGATACCTGAGGATCTTCTGGGTTTCTAAACATCTCAAAGACTCGATTACCGCGATAAAGTTCGCTTTCATCCTCGCGAGGTGATGCCTTCCGACAATTTGATGGCTGTCGTGGCTAGATCCTTCCAATCCCTAACGTATGAAGTTTCGTCTACATATTTTTCTGCTTACTTCTTTAAAATGAACGTTGATCTTGTTGGACCTAATACAAGTAAGACAATTGTGCCCTATTTAAAAATAAATTCCTAGAAAAGAAACCAAGAAAAGGCGAAGCTTAGTAAGGGATTATAGGGAGAGACAAAGGACTTGATTTATTACTGAAAGAATATTTATATCAGAGCTGTTATTATATCTACAAATTATTTACTTTATTTTAGGTTAGTTTTGTTTATATGATTTTATTTTATTTTATTCTATATTATATTTTAAGATCCTGAGTAAGATCCTGAAGGGAAAACAATAAGCCAATGCTACTACTGCCATTAACAAACTTTGTAGATTTCAATTAGCACAATGATCAGCTTATTCCTCATGTCAACTGATTTTTTTGCCTTCAAGATCACTGCAAGGTCGTTGAACTCATCTTGACGCCAACTACCACGTCGCGTTATACAAAGTACATCTTGATATACAAAAAATGCAACGACCTTGAAAAAACTGTTAAAATGACCTTCACAGGATTTTTTCATCAGATTCACTCCTTAAAACCATTTACATCTTATTTAGTCATTTTTTCTTACTTTCAATAATAGCGGAAATAATTCGAGTTAAAATTAACACCCTACTTATATATACGCATATACAGACAGTAAATGTATAATAGGTCTGTTTATAACGTGATCAAAAAGACTATCTTTTGTATTTATTGTTTTTTACTATCATTTACTATCTTTTTTATTAATTGTACTTTTTATTTATTGTTTGGATGGCAGAAATTCATTTATCGTCGTGTTGACTTATATCGAGAAATAACAATCTTACAAATTTGTTAGGAATTCCGACATAATTAAAAATCTCGAAATTTTCGAAAATACCAACGTATGTGAGTATCCAACAATTTTCGGTAATCCCGACATATTCTAGAATTTCAAAATTTTTTGAGAATCTGTCCCGATTCCGAGAAAAACTCTCGGCCCGGCCTGATTTCGAAAAAATGTCGCGGCCCAATCCAAGCCGACATTTTCGAATTCTCGCACAGACCTAATATTCCGGCATCCTATTCCCATACGAGTAGATTCGTACATACCGTTCAGACAGGTCGTTCCAATGGTTTTGAGAACCACAGAGCAAAAAGCTTCCTTCTGAGCTTATTCGTTACAAGATCGTGCGGACCTTTGTGCTAATTTTCTAACTTCTGGCCATCCTTTTTGGTAACAGGAATGAAGTTGAAAGTTAGCTTTTCTGCTAAGGATTTTATCGGACTACAAATGAGAAGGGCAACTTGTTAAAAGTTGCTGTTCTTGTTGCATTTCTACGCATAAATTCATAAATGTAAGAGTAGTTATTACAAGACCTTGTTCATGCAAATTCTGACTTTTAAAGTCTTGCTTTTGCCGAGGATTAATAAGAAACCTACATATTTCATTTTGCACTGTATATACTCTTAGAAAAGTGTATTGAATCTTTGTTTGGTTTCATAATGTAGTGTGTTTATCTGGTTATTAAATTCTTCAAGTTTCGCAAAAATGTTTTTTATTTTCTGGAAGTTCAATTTATTTATAGGAGAATATTGTACTTGCAATAGTACTGATTAAAAGTCTAAATAATCGAATCGGAATAGTAATTCCTGAGTTCACTATATTTTTAAGTGAAATGTTTTGTATTCTTCCTACCCTTCTTTAAAAACCAAGAAATGTGGAAGTTACCATAAGTGTCCAATTTGCACGATACTTCTCTTTCAATCTTTCTTACCTCGTCTTCGAATGAAAAAATATACGTAGTGTATTATTACTTTACTTCGTTTAAAAAAAATTTGTGTACCTTCAAGATTCTAAGACCAAAATTTTTCCAATTCTTCCTTGATGTCGCCAAAAAAAAAAAGAAAATAGTACCCGCTCGTACTAAAAGTTGTCTTACCTCACCATATTGGAAGCAGCGTGGCTATAGGATTAAGTTGATGTACCTTTGTTTAAAATCAAAATTCGAGTGACCCAATAATATAAAATTCTTCTTTTTTCACAGGTATTTGCTAAAGCTTGTATGTCTACAGCTGTTGATCCCGATATTTTTAAAATAACATTTGATAAAAACCCCCAATAACCGAAATATACTTCGGTTTTACGAGCACCAAATTGTTTCATTTTGAATACTTTCCACGCATCAAGATATTTTATGTTGACCATAAAGTTCCGAAAATCGGTCAAATCGTATTGAGCTCATATTTTGCACATAGCCTCATTCTGCATTAAAAACATGTTTCCCAAAAGGATTTTTGGCGACTCGAAAATAGTTTTTTTATCATTTTATTGACACTTTCTACCATACCAATATAACATTTTGTACCTTACCGGAACTTGTCTCAACACGTTTTTGTATCAAACCAATTAATGTAATTGCGTCCCTTTTATTGTGTGGACACATTTCCAAGCGATGTCTACCGCCATACTCAACCACCCCTATAAAACAATAAAAATTAAACATAATCACATCCAAAACTAATCCAGATCTAACCTAGACTTGACCCAACCCACGTAAAGCAATAATAGCTTCAGTAACGGCACCTAACCCAAGCGTTGTACCGAGAAGATAGAAAATGTTATGTCGGTAAGGTAGAAAATGATACTAATATGATGAAAAATTTTTTTTCGAATCGCCAAAAATCCTTTTGGGAAGCACCCTTTTAATGCAAAATGAGACTATGTGCAAAATTTGAGCACAGTCCGGTTTGACCGGTTTTCGGAACTTTAGTCATTTAATTAATTTTTTCCATTCAGTTTTCTACTTCGTATTAGAAGCCTCCTTCGGTTTATGATGTACCCCTGTTTAGTTTGAATAAAATATGAAACAAAACAATTTCTACACGTATAAATCTTTAAATAAGAAAAAAGATTTATTCCACTAAATAAAAAGACAATTTAAACCACTATTGTTTGCATCTGTTAGATCGCTTGCATCTGACCAAAGGTTTTACACTACTTCAAACGTACGCGATGAATCATAGAAAGTGATATTTAGTTTCGAATCTTGTTGATTTCTTTGCGTTAAGTTCAAAACGATTACTTTGTATTATTATATTTTAGAAGAAACTAAAAGTAAATGCTGTTATATTATTCTCAAAACTTTTGGAACAACTGTTGCGCGTGACGGAACGAAAAATGCTGATCGACCGTTTTGACGAACAATTTCAGAAACGCTTATTCCAATTTCTTTACGTTTGGCTATATCGTTTAGTTGTTTCGTTAAAAAGTGTCTTCCTGTTTGTAAACTATAATTTCCTAATCCAACGCAGCACGAACTCGATACAGTACAGCAGGTGAAAGAAGAAATAGAAGAGTTACGAGAATATGTGGAGCGACTAGAAGAACACTCTCATCGGCGGAAACTTAGACTTTTGCAACAGGTGATCCTTGTATCTCGATCGAGAATGCTTATTTATTGGTGTGTCATTTTTATTTTATACCGAGAACGTACGATACCGCTTTTGATGGCTGCTTGTTTGTACGATCATCATCATCATCATCCTACATCGTAACTGTATTTGTTTCGTTATGCTGTCCCGATTCATTTCATAATTACCATTCTTTACTTCATAGCGTAGCGTATGATTTTTATATTGACGAATATTTTGTAATAAACCAGTCTAACATTCTCTGGCGTTCTTTTATTTATCCTTTCATCTTTATGATTTTTACCACTCGAATTATTTTATTTGACGCTGCGATTGTTTTACTATGTTTTCACGTGAATTGGTATCCTTTTGCAAATCCATCTTTTGCAAGTCTATGTGTTAAACAATGTTGATGGTATTTTCAGGGACTGACACTTTTCCTGTCGTATGCAATACTGGCAGCGGTTTTAGGAATGTTGCAGTTTGGATACAATACCGGAGTCATTAACGCGCCGGAAGTGGTACGTTTTCTAAACAACAGATTGTTCAATGCGCACATTAGCGAAGATTAAGGTAACGTCTGTTCTGCCAACAATTTTTCAACAGAATTTTTGTCTGTGGCAGAGCGGACGAGATAGATTAGCTGTGATTAGTATACTGCGAAAAGAGAGTGGTTCTATAAAAAAAAAGAAATGGATGATTAGTACAACCGAAAAAGTTTGTAGAACTAATTTCGATTTGGTTCTATTTGCAAAATATTAGGCAGCAAAATGTTTAATATATTGTTTAAACAAATAACTTTTGTTAAAATTTGCTTACACGACTGAATTTCCCATTCAAAAACACACAACTAAAAAAAAATTCAATCTTGTTCGACCTCTGGTTTCTGAGATATCTCAAAAAATATGGTTTCGAGGGCTCTCTTCACCCCTTCGTGTAAAATACGTAAAATATTTTTCGAAGAGCTATGTCTCACATAAGTTTCATCAAGATCGGCTTAACAACTTGAATATGTATCTCGCACATACTCCCTTGTTAGCATTTGTAAGAAGTAGATTCGGTAGGTCATGACCACGCGAACCTAACGAGACAATTCCTATTCAATAGCACGCGTATTCGCTGAATTTTTAAACTCGATTTTCTCGAAAACAAAGCTTCGTATGAAATAATTTTATTCTGTATTTTCGACTTATTTGACTACGCCCCTTTTCGGTTGTACGAATAATTACCGATCCATCTCTTTTTTGAAACTAGAACCAAATCGAAATTAGTTCTCTGTACTAAATGTCCTGATCAGTTCGAAACACAATAAAAATCACAAGACACGTTGTTAAATATTATTCTATACAAAAATATAAACAGAGCGTACTTACATATACTATAAAAGAGTCGTTTAATGCAGAAATGGTGCAAGTTAAAATATTATTGAGGAATAATAAATTGAGGAGTTGAGGAATTATAAAATAGATGTTGAGAATGTCAGTAAAAGTTATGCACAACACAATAACAACGGAGAGTGTTACGTTTGTTTCACATAAGTCACGATAATATTATATTAAAATTACATTATTTAATCAAGGGTTAATTTCTTGAAATGTGGTGTTAAACCAAACAGGGAAAGAATTGTTTGCACCACTTTTAAATTAAATAGTTGAAATACATAAAATCCGCAGTCTGATAATGAGTATTCAAAAAAAAAGGTAAATAAGTTGTAGAAAAGTAAAATATTGAGAAAAATTGAAACTGTTCAATGAAATTTAGACTTACATGCAGTATGCACAACTATATCAGTAAGTGAAATAAACTGAATAGCTTTTTGTTAAATACGTACAAATAATTGTTAGAGGAATGTAGTCAAACATGGAGTACCACTTTGTTTTTCGAATGTCCTTATAAGAAATCAATTCCAACAAATGAAAGACTCTTGTTGGTATTAGCCATACGTATGTGCTCAAGTTCTGAGCAGCCTTACATTTCTAACATTATAAATAATTTTGAACTATTGAAATATTGAACTAATATTAAAATTTCTATCGTATAGAAAATAAACAAGAAATAGTTTTTATTCTTCGTAGTGATCTGGATAAAAATCCAGAGTGAATAAAAGAATAGTCATTCTCCATAATTATGTATCTAATATCAAACTCTGCAGCAGCAAATGTTTTTAAACAATCTTTTGTAAGAATTTTCTATTTCTTAAAAATAACACTATTCCATATTTGGCCACTTTCCTGTACACTAATCCATATCTTACGAATTAAATGGGATAGCAATTAATTGATAATTACGGAGAAATACTTGCTTGTAACTATATTATAATATGATAAACTGTTTAGTTAATTTTTATAAGAGTGTAGTAATTAGAGATGAACGTTGATAGTTATTTTTGGCTCTGAATACGGAAAAAGGAAAGTTTCGAATATCAAACTCTTTATTTGGGGAAAAGTTGCCAATATCATAGCACTTAAAAAATTTGAAGTAGTCAGGAAATGATATGTTTCTTTAAAAAAGTATAATAAGTAAAACGATAGAGTGGCATCTTGCTCTAATATTCCAAGAAAATAATCTATTTACAATGACGCAATATTTACATATTCTCTTGCAATATAAAAGTATTCAGAAATTACGATTTTAGCTAGCGGTATCATGAGTCGTATTCTTCTCCAAAATCGTACCCCTGAAATAATAAAACTTGATTGGGGATAATAAAACACTGAAAATGAACATTAGAGTTCGAAATGAATATTAACGTACCGAACGAAGAAAACATAAATAAGAAATAACAAGAAAATGTGCTTCGCAAAATCTACATCAATGACGTTCGATTTTTTAAATTCAATTTAGAGAATACAAAACAGCATACTACTGTAAAACAACGGTTGCGTTATATGTACGTAGACACAACAAACTGTATAATGTATCAGATAGAATTGATCGTTAGACATTGCATACAATACAGTGAATTCGCGATGTATGTCGTCGTCGCCTGGGTGATAAATGTCGTGGAATTATCCCCACTACCGTGAGGGGCCAAGAAGCTCGAAAGACCTCGGTCGCCGAGGAATGTAACATAATACGGGTCGGGTGTGTCGGTGTGAGACCAGGAGACCACTACTAATCCAATAACAAAACTTCTTTATTTTTCATTATTTTTTATGAGACTTTCACCACTATATTTGTGGCATTTTTCTGATTAAAATGATACCAAATATGATATAATTCCGATGATATTTACTTGTGTAATGAACGATGAAAGTTACTTCCCATTACAATTATATTAACGGAAAATTAGTGTAAATATGATCTGAATAGTATCGTGTTTGGTATCATTTTCATTAGAAATATCCCATGAATATGTTGGTGAAAGTCCCGTAAAAAAATAATAAAAAATAAAGAAGTTTTGTTATTTCGGTATTATGTTTGCACTCCTCGGCGACCGAGGCCTCTCGAGCTTCGCTGTCGTTTTCTACGTTCGGCGTGGATCAAAGAATCCTCTTTACTCCTGGAGGATAAACGACACCAAGACACGTGTTGCTGACATATATCGAGAATTCTCTGTAACGATTCAGATACAATTGATCGTTAGACATTGCATAAATACAACAAAATTTGAGTGTCTAGTGGTCATTTGGCAACTTTCCCCTACACAAACATTTCACAAGCGACCATGACTGATCATGTTTAATCGAAGAGACACCCTCGAACCTGTTTCAGAACATAGAAAATTTCATGAAAGACGTGTACAAGGATCGGTATGGGGAGGATATTTCCGACGACTTCGTGAAGAAATTGTACTCGGTGGCCGTAAGCATATTTGCGATCGGTGGTATGCTAGGTGGTTTTAGCGGTGGAATAATTGCCAACAGATTTGGCAGGTTTGTACGACACTCTGAATAGAATCTAGAATCGTTTGCCGGTAATCCGCTAACCCTGTTGCATATGCCAGACTTGTTGTACACAATATTACACAATCCTGCGTCATGAAAACCGTGCGTGTGTGAAACTGGCAGGTAACAATTGTCTATGAATCAACCATTTACATCGTTCATGTTTTTTTGTTTGTTTGACGTTCGCTCACAGAAAGGGGGGCTTACTGCTAAACAACGTGCTGGGCATCGTGGGGGCGTGCCTGATGGGTTGTACAAAGATTGCTCACTCATACGAAATCTTGTTCTTTGGACGGTTCATCATCGGTGTCAATTGTGGCTTAAACACCTCATTGGTTCCCATGTACATATCGGAGATAGCACCACTGAACCTGAGAGGCGGCCTAGGCACGGTGAACCAGCTCGCTGTTACGGTGGGTCTCCTGGTCTCCCAGGTGCTGGGCATCGAGCAAATCCTTGGAACAAATGACGGTTGGCCAGTTCTCTTAGGGCTAGCTATCTGCCCTGCGATTCTACAGTTATTGCTGCTTCCAGTTTGCCCTGAATCACCAAGGTAGAAACACCAGCGTAGCATCTTTAATCAATTATATACATTCTCTACTGTAGTCCCTCGGTATCTGACCTTATTCACTGCATCGATATTGATCCACGAGCTATCCTTGCACGTGCGTTCAGCCTAAACAACCGTGATTATCTGTGCCAGGCGAATCGTACGCCCAGGAGTAGTCAAATTGATTATGTCAACGTTTCGTTACCCTTTTCGAAAACAGTCTCTTCGAGCGCATCTTTGATATTTTCTTATTGCAGAAATAATCGCATAGGTTTACAACTCTCTGCTGCGCATCGTTACTTGCTCTCCAGCGGACCCGACTTCGGGGCAATTATCGAGGGGCTACGGTACCCACAAGTTCTTATACATGCGTACCGAGTTGTTGCATATGAAATGTTCCAGTTTAGAATGGAAATGTTATCAAGTGTTTTGGTCAAGAAACACTATTACATTAGTACACGGGTTTATTGTACGAATACAAAGCTGAACAAACATGTATTGTACAGATATAGTTACAATACAAACATATCTTGAATAGATACAAAGCTGTACATTTTAGGGTACGAAATTTATTTCATGTGAATTAACGTGATTGTTGTGTATTCTTTTTTATACAAGTGGAAAATGTGGTAAATGAACACATTATAACCGTAATACAATCCTGAAACTTATTTCTTAAGAGGACCTATGTTTTCCGTGATCTATGATATATTAGTAGATCCTTGTTTGTTTGTTAAATTATGCTTTAAAGTTAACTACACATGTATATCATATATATCAGGGTACATCTATACAGGGTGAACCGACTAAAATGTTACAAGCTGTTTTCTGAGAATCTAATAAAGATAACGACTTTATTTTTTTGATTACATGGTTAAGAGAGGGGGGGGGGTCTAATATTTTAGTATGTATACAATTTTTTGGGGGAAAAGGGGGCCCCCAACATTTTTTAAAAATGGGAAATAGTATTGACTTTTTATTATTATGATACCTCTCGTTAAACTGAATAGCATTTACTTGAACCATTCTTTTTATTGTGCATAGTTACAGAGTTATAGCAAACAATTGAAATTGATTCTGCGAATATATTTACGGGCTAGTTAAGTTTGTTCTAAGAACTGCTTATGTATTGGTTACCTCTTTATTGTTATCAAATGTTCGACAGAGTATTTGTACAAAATTTATAAAGTATTTAGTGTAATTCTAAATCGTGTGTAATGCTATTATGATATTTTTCGTTTTTCTTTTCATTTCTTTAGAATTTCAAGTCAGAACAAATTTTTCGCTATAATTCTGTAACTATGCACAATCAAAGAGAATAGTTCAAGTAAATGCTATTCAATTTAATGAGAGGTATCACGATAACAAAAAATCAATACTACTTCCAATTTTTTTTAAATGTTGACGGCCTCCCTTTTCCTCCCAAAATTTGTATACATATTGAACTATTAGCCCCCTTAACCAATTAATTTAAAAAAATGAAGTCGATATCTTCATTAGATTCTGAGGAAGCAGTAATACTTTAGTTGGTACACCCTGTAATGTGATTTTTGTATGTATATCTATATGATATGTGTGTAATAAATCAGTTTTAAACACATATGTATGGCTATCGTTAATCACCAAGCAAGTAACCAGTAGAACAGCAAGTATACAGGGTGTTTCAGCTAAACAGGATCACCTAAATATCTTTTATTTGCTATTGTATAAAATAAATTTTTAGAACAAAGTTATACTATCTCAGGGGTAGATTCACGTAACAATGGAAAGAATAATTTTTCAGGCCCATTTTTTAACAAAATTTCAAGGTAATAGGTATTTTTTTATATATTTATTTTTATTTATATTTTTTCTTCGATATTCTTAAAAATTGTAGCAACACAAATCTGGCGACTTTAATAACCGTACCATTACAGTCATTTAGCCTGAATCATTTGTGTCTGAAAGGTAAGATGTACAATGCTTTCAGACAAAAATATCTCGAGATTGGGTGATCAGAAGGGTATGGTTATCAAGGTCATTAGATCGGTCTTTTTTTCTGCTAATGTTTTCATGTGAAGCTTTCATTTATAAAATCACCAATGACCTTGAAATCTCGCTAAAATATTTTCTTGAGATAAGATACTATTCGCTGTTGCATGTACCCCTTGTCCTGAGATTTTTTTTTTATACAGCAGTAAACAGTACAGATAATTAGGTGATCGTATTTAACTTAAAAATTACAATAGTGTTTACTTTGATCAATTAATTTCATTCAAAAACTAAGTTACATTTGTTTACCATTACTATTCAAAATCGGACGTTTCATGTGCAACAACTTAATTAAATTCGAGATTACAGTAAACGCTTGTACAACGCGATTAAAAAACTGTTTAAAAAGACTAATCATATGTTTTACGCGGCAGTAAATCTACAGTAATTGTAGAAAGAATTTTTCAGAATGACTGTGCAGATGCTACTCCAAAAGATACGTTTCGTAAATGTATTCCAACACTATACATTCTCGAAAAATTGCCTCTATTTGAACTATGATAATTTTGTAAAAATGATCGTACGACAATAAGTTTGGACTCCTTTTAAAGCTAGAAGCCCCTAGTTTCATAATCCATCGTTCATTTTACTCTAAGATTGTTTTTCATGATGTAGCGGGTGAGAAACCGAAAACGCTTTTTTTCTCAAAAATGCTACACGTTCAAACGTCTGTGAAAACTTTAAAAAGGTTATATCCGGTTTTGAAGTTCAAATTCGCCCCCGGCCCAATTTTAATCGAGTTTGAACCATTGGATAGCCTACCAAAAAGAAACCTCTCTGCCAAGTTTCAGCCCGATACCACATCTGTAAGGGTAGTTATACAGGTAAATCGAAAAACCAGTTTTTGGTTTTCAACTCTTCAATTTCTATATAAAATCTGCATTTAAAAAAATTTTTTTCCTGTTTTTCGTTTTTTACAACCAGAGTTTGCAACGGAAAAATCTGGAAACGATTCCGAATATGTGGCTTGGGATCCGAAATGTGTCAGACTTTTTCAGAATTTTAAATTCTCATTAAATAGGGAAAATGGACCAAAACTGGTTTTTTGATTTTCCTCTATAACTACCCTTACAGATATGGTATCGGGCTGACTGGTTTTTCGATTTTTCTCTATAACTACCCTTACAGATGAAGGGTAGAGTTTGTTCCGTGTCTTTGTTCCGTGGCCGCAAGTCAGCATGAATTTAAAGATTCAAACTTATTTTTTACGAAGGACTCCTTAAAAATTAATGAACGATATTTTTAGCTGTTTTATCAAGCTTTGAGCGAGAGATATGTCGCCAACTTTAAAGTAGAATAAGTAACACCACGACGACTTTACGCGACCAGATTTGATCCTCATTTTTGTTCCATAAAACTTATAAAAAGGAGGCTTCGATCTTCAAATCTATGGCAGTGTCATTTACGAGACAAATTTTTGAAAGTTTTCCGAGTTGTTCGAATGTGCACAAATTTTTAGGAACAATGTCTCCTCAGTTTCCCACGGCTACACCATACAAAAATATCTTATTGTTACAGGAAAATGAACACTGCTTTGCAAAAGTAGAAGCTTCAAGCTTTATTATGAGTCCAAGCTTATGGTTGCACCGTTTCTTTTTACGAAATTATCACAATTGAAATATCGAAATTTTTTTTGAAAATCGGAAATGTAGTGTTTAAATACTGTTTGGATCTATTATATGTCCAATTAGTTTTTTAACAATTTTCTGATCGCGTTATATGTAATGATGGGTAGCATCACATGCTTTTGTATTTGAAATAGTAGAAAATACCGAATACTTCTATTGAATACATAAATCAGGTGACGAATACCTTGTCATCTTGTATTCAATCATGTTATGGAATGTAAATATGATGCGAATATCATATTTGGTATCTCGTATATCGGTATATCGTATTTCGTATTTAAGTCTCGTAAAAAAATAATAAAAATAAAAAAGTTTTTTCTCTCGAGCTTTGGCCCCTCACGCGGTTTACCCCGCGGTGGTGTTGGTAGTTCAGGGACCTTTAAGCGTTAGGTTTGTAGGGACTTATGTCGGTAATTCACTGTAGTAAGAAACAGAGACTAAATAAATATGCATTTCCTCTTTTAATAATTTTAGCAAGTCGAAGATAATGTAACATCATTCAATTCCACTAATGTGTTAATAGTTTTATATTTGACCAATCCATTTTTGTTATAAATGCATAAAATCTGCAGTTTAGTCATTTGTACTTAAGAGCTTATCGAATACCGAATACTGTAATACCGGATATTGTATTTCATATTTTTGAAATGTTTTTGAAAAGTACTGTGAATTCTCGACATATGTCAGCAACACGGGATATACCCCGCGGTAGTGGAGACAATTCCGCGACATTTATCGGCCATGCCTCGGCGACATATATAGAGAATTCACTGTATTTGGCATTCGATAAGCTCTTCAATACAAATTACAGAATGTAATGTCTGAAGTATCTTCTGTCTGTCAGAAGTATTTCCCATAACATGATTAAATACAAAATGCTAAAGTATTCGTCAACTGATTTATGTATTCAATAGAAGTATTTTCCAATGACGTAGTAATTGAATACAATATCTAATTACATTTCGCGTTCGAAAAAAAGAAAATAAATTACAAGTTGATAATGTATTTATTATTCAAGTATTTCTAGAAATGCTTTTTGCCCATTACTGGTTATATGAAAGTGTACTGTACTGTTCGTCCGTCAGATGATGGTTAGGTAAAGAATATGGTCTGACTATATTCCGAATCCCCTACCATCTCACGCATTGTTGTTACTGGCCGAAGACTGTAACGAAAAACGTCAGCTGGCCACACCGAGACCGACTGAAATCCATTATAATATCTCCGTAACTGTCGCATCGTCGGATCTACCGAGTGACAGTGCTAGTCATAGTCGCCAGATCAAGACTTGTTCCCCCACTTTAATTCCCTAGTTCCCCCACGCTCTCGTCACTGCCCGGTCACGTGACTCGTTCCGTCTTTGTCGTGTCTGTGTCACAATGTCACGTGACTAACCCGGTACAAGTAGAGAGAGGGTAACCTTTTCCCCTCGATTCGTGCTCCCTACCCTCATCTAGTGACTATGGTTCCAGTAGAGGTGCTACATTCTTTGTAATGTGCCAAGCGTAGAGAAGGAGAGCGATTGAAAAAGAAAGAGGGACACTTCGATTCTCTGTCTCTCTTTGTTTTCCATCCGCCGTCCTCTTTCACGGCCAAAACTTTAATCGCTTATTACATAAATAATTATGATCCTAACTATATAGTGTGTGGTGTCGTTTTAATTAGAAAAACGAGACGAATACGATGGTAAAAGTTTCATAAAAAGTCATACAAAATTAGAAAAGTTGCAATCTTTTGCTTCGTTTCAATCAGTGTGAGTTTCGCCGATACTCTACCGCTCGATGGCTCGGTCATCGAGCGTGTTTACCGCTTGACAGTTATGGTAGACACCTTTGCGACAGTTACGGAGATAATACTATTAGTATGATTTCACAGCATCGGCGTAGTCTATGAAGCCTGTGAAATTGATCGTTCCATCTCACTCGGTCTCGATACGACCGCTTTCATCATTCGTCATCGCCTTCGGCCAGTATCGACAACGCCTGCGATGGTAAGGGACTCAGAATAGAATGGGAAAGTAAACATTTTGCCTGGCCATCGTCTGACGGACGGACAGTACTACAATTTTGTTAATTGGTGAATGCGCCGAGTGGTTTCTCATTTTGAACTGTATTCCGCAGATATTTGCTCATTACCAAACAGTGGGAGGAGGAAGCTCGTAAAGCTCTGAGGAGGTTGAGAGCGAGTAACGAAGTGGAAGAAGACATCGAGGAAATGAGAGCCGAAGAACGGGCTCAACAAGCCGAGTCTAGAATATCAATGACAGAGCTCATATGTAGCCCAACGCTGAGAACGCCGCTCGTTATCGGTGTCGTTATGCAACTTTCCCAACAGCTTTCAGGCATTAATGCTGTAAGTAGCCCAAGCTATAAATTCCTTCTGTACATGAAAAGCCATGAAATTTGTATCGACGCGTCATCGCGCCGCACAGTGGGCCAGATCGACGCGCTAGCCGTTCATGGGCTCAAAAATCGATTTTTAACGAATGTATATGGTTTCTTAAATGTCCATTACATTCGAAAACGATAATATTAATAAAATTTATTAGAAACTCTCGTTAAAACAAGCGTTCAAAGATAAAACTTTTTTAGATATCATTTATCACCGAAAAAATACCTTCTTTTCGTAATGATGCCCTGGAAAACCTATTCAACATTATGATCCCAATTTTTTTTTTATGAATATTATATATCTATGATCTGGAATTAAAAATTATTGTTCATAATTTATTATAAAATAAATATTGAGTGAACCAAAAAAAAATCCAGTTCCCAGAAAGTTTCCACATTTGACGAGGGATAAGTTTAGAAGTGCGTAAAAGTGCATGCTCTAATTAAATGAAGCATGTTCAGCAACATCTCTAAAAGTTCCAGCAAAGTTCACGTCCCCCCTCGTCCCACCCCGAAAGTTATGATAGTTTAAAGCGTTGCGTGACACGCAATTCCGCGTTGACGAGCACCCATTGGATCTTGAGATTGCAGAGGCTTATGTTACTAATTGTTTAAAATATAGGATCATTCGTAAGCATTTGAATTTTCTACTAACTCTTACAAAGGAAGAATCCAGGTGAAAACAGCTCTCAAAAGTGAGGGTAGAAAAGAATTTTCACGAATATCTTGGAAACTATTAAAAATAGATAAATGGTATGAATGGCAAAGTTATGCGTCTTTTTATGGGGGATACACTTACATAGAAAAATGTAAAATGTCATCATTTGTTTAAATAATATATTAAAAAACACTTATTCACTTTTCTACTTATAATATTAATGTATTTTCGTGAACATTTGTATGCGAGTAGTGTATACCCAAATATGAAATACGAACGAGAAATTTAGTTTCTTACGTTCTAAAATTATTATAATCTAAATTTCTCGTCATTTTCTGTTAATAAGAATTATTGTATAGATTTTTGTTTATTAATAGATAAATATAATTATAAGCAACAAATCTGTATTGTTAATTGACTGTAGTCAGTAACTTTCTAAAATATAATACTTATTTTTCTTTGACTATTTTTAATTTTTTAAATAAGACAGTAATAACACATTTTTGTTATTTTATTATATGTAATATACTTCATTGATTAAAAAATTATGGATTTCTCTTGTTTCAAAGCCTGAACAGCCAGTTTTCAATGATTATTCATTATTCATACGATTTTTCAGACATTTCCGATGGTATGACAAAAAAATGTTTCCTACAAAATGTAATCAGTACGTGGTTTTCTACAAATCTCAATATAAAAAATTTGAAGAATTCTTTTTCATAAAAAATTGAGGTCACTTTGATTATTTATTTATCACTGTATACTTTTTATTCAATAACGTTATAACTGACGCCAAGACGAATCCAACGACCTGTTTAATGTGGTCTTCAAGTCTTGAAATAATGCTAAAATAGGCCTGAACAGCTAATTCAACGATCTGGCCCACTGTGCGCTATTGTTTAAGTTCCCGCAGCTGTGATTTGTCCACGGACACGTAATAGTCAGCAAAATGTCTCTATGTTCCAGGTGTTTTATTATTCGACAAATTTGTTCACTAGTTCTGGTTTGACAGAGGAGAGTGCCAAGTTTGCAACCATTGGCATAGGTGCCATTATGGTTTGTATGACGTTAGTATCCATCCCGCTTATGGATAGAACAGGAAGACGTACACTTCACTTATACGGTCTTGGTGGCATGTTTATCTTTTCAATATTCATCACAATTTCTTTTCTCATAAAGGTAAGTTCAACTTCTGGGACCTGTCTATTTCCGAGTATGTATAAGTATACAGTTCCGTCGAATCGAAACGTAACGATGATCCTTGACACGGTCGCGGTTATACCACAATGGCGATTGTCGCGCGGAGAATGTCAAAGAAAAAGATATTCGCTTTTTTTATGGAAATTTTTGTATTATCGTAGAGGGGGATTAACGTCTTGTGTAGAAAGTCGAGCAGAGATTAGTTCTCGTAGGAGATTTAAATACACCACAATGAACGTGGATTGTCTATAGTTATCTCTTTGTGCTTTGTCACTTCATGCACCTTGGCAAAAGGTGTATCTAACACTTTGTTCACAGCTGGAGTGCAGCACTGCACCGACAGTGAGAATTATCACCTCTTTACGTATATAAACTTGCATTCAATGACTCATTTTAATTTACTCCCAAACATTCATGTAACTTGTAAGGTCTATCCCCCTGTTTCCTGCATGTTATACTTTAGTTGCGCCCGAAAGATTATGTACGGTCGGTACGTTGACACGTAACGAGCCTGTGTTTTAGCCACGTGTTCACGTTATAGTTACTCTCAATGGTGGTTCACGGGTTTTTTCTTTTTAGTCACTCTTGGGACCAGAAACAATGATTAACTAAGCCAACCGAGGGCTGAACTCAATGCATTCCACTGTTTATTAATTTTTATTCTTTTTATTTATAACTTTACTCTTCAATTTTTTTCAAAACAAAATATGTATTTCAACATGACAGAATTATTCGCTGTTTTTGAAATGGCCTTTTATTGGTACATGGATGGTTGGCCGCCATTGCTGACAACAATTGAAACGTCTGAAATGAGAAATCGTTCTTATTCTCGCGCTAGAAGGTATTATCTAAAATGTAGTGTAGAATTTTTAAGAAATTCAATCATTAGTAGAAATGGCAGCGGTTTCATTCGAAAACATCGCTTTTCACGTTGAAAAATCATCTTTAATCATTTATAACTCAAAAGATATTTATGATATGAAAACAGTCCTCCGCGACATTTTGGAGTACTATATTCAGAATATTATTTTAAAATTTAAAGCAAATCGGTCATAGGATTCCGTAGATTTTGTATCGATCAGGGGTCATTCCACGCGAAATCGGACACTTTTCGGAGTAATGTTTCGGATTTTGTTCAAATTTGAATATGTTGTAGTCTTTAGTTTAGCCTATGAACGAATCTGAAAGATCTTTTGGATATCCTAAAAATTGTTAGATTTTACAGACGTCTAAAAAAACATGTCATCCCTTTTTCATTAAACTATATCATAATAAAAGGAGCTTATAGTGAAATCATAAGAGTGTCCCCAAAAATGTTGTGATTTGAAAAAAAATGTTTTTTTCACCATTTATTTTGCAATTGTTTTAAACAAATGCAATGTTTTCATAGCAGGTACTTTTTCAAAACTTTGAAAAAATGAGGATATAACCCTGTATATCGCGGTGCACCGTTCACTTCAAATTATTTTAATTTCGTAAATTTTAAAGTGTCCGCTTTTTTAAAAACAGGTCCGTAAAGGGCGCTCTTGGGACTATATCCACATTTTTTCTGTATCCACATTGTTGACACTCTTATGTTTTTACTATAAGCTCCTAAAAACTCATTTTCATCGGTTTGTTAGTTCTAGTTTTATAATTTAATGAAAAAAGGGTGACACAAAAAAAGTCCGTTAAGATTCGTTCATACGTCACTAAAGACTACAACATATTTAAATTTGAACAAAATCCAAAGCATTACTTTAAAAAGTGAATAACCCTCAGGTGAGAAAATGTCATTTCTAGAAGGGCCCCAGAGAAGTTTTAATTCGCCAGTATTTTCTTGATTACAGCCGGACCGTAAGGACGTTTTAGAAAGCATAAATGTTTGAAATTTTGAAAAATCGTTTTAATCAACAACATTCTACGTATGTGAAACTATAGAAAAATTAGAAAAACATTCGATTTTTTTAAAGGATAAAGGTGGTCTACCTGTATGAGAACAAAACATTTATACAGAATGTGTCTAGTATCTGGGCCAAATTATAACTCGACTGCTATAAAAGATAGAAAAAAATGATTTTACGGAAGTCCATCACACACGATTGCACAATGCACACAATTGCAAAAAGCAAATCTGCATTACAACGATGGTAGAAATTTTGATCATTTTGGAAAAATGGTAAATATTTCGAAAAATATTAAGTTTTTCACGACTGTACTCTGATACCGCGACGAATCGATTCATGGGAATAAAAATCATAGAGTAACAAAAAATTCCTCAAAAAAATGTATTATAGCATGATAAAGATTGCGTTACATTTACGAAGTTCTGAAAGTGACTATTCTACATTACTTTATAAAATTTACAGGAATGTATCTATTGAAATTTTTAGCCAATCATTTGTTATAATATGCACACACCCAAAGGAATAAATTTCATGAATAATTCTTCATCTTTATATTCTCAATAGTCATCCTAAAGTAAAAATATTAGAACCCGTCATTCTCACGGATCTCGTAAACCTAGTGTTGCACAGGGCAGAACTTTCCTCTACAATTCTTTTCTATTTTCAGTTACAATCGAGTTGTAATTCGGCCCGGTTACTAAATACAGTGTTTACTCGATATATGTCCAACACGCGGGTCTAGCCAGGGAAATGTATCGGCCACAAAATACTACTCTTTAATCCACGCCGAACGTAGAAAAGGACAACGAAGCTCTAGAGGCGTCGGTTTATGGCCCCTCGCGTGGTACACCCCGCGACAGTGGGGATAGTTCTGGGACTTTTATCGGCTAGGCATTTGGGACATGTATAGAGTAAACACTGTACGCGCCCCGTACAGTAGAATATAAAATATTATCAATATATCAGTAGAGTATAAATTTGATCATCTCGGCTTCTGAGAGACTCTATTAGCAGAGGGTAATGCTACACACCCACACTAAGCAGCTTCCGCGTCTCCGTCGACTCGAATCAGAGTGTTAGGAGTTTCATTCCCGGGAACAAAAGCGATAGCTATTGGAGAGTAAGCTGTCTGGAGATTCCCCTTAAACCTGTGTCCATTAGAGAATTCTAGTCTCTGTTTTCACGTGAACACGCAGCTTCAGGACTAACTCGTTCCTCTTACTTTCAAAATTGAAATGTCCTCACTGGTTTAATATGTTTCGTATCTATGTGTCAAATACTTGTTGCATGCAGTTACATTTTGTTGCTTAGGCTTACTAATTCCGCTTTTTACCGAATCTCTCCCTCCCCTTGTTTCCCCCCCTCCCTTCCCATCCCCTTCACAACGACCTCTTTCGTGACTGCCTGGAGGAGACATTTACACTCCCTTTGTTATTAGTATACATTCTATTTGGCTCAAACCTGTCACCCTTTGTCATGTTACGTATTATTGGTTCGATACATGCAAAAATCTAATTTGCTCTTAATCTCTTACATCTTCAACCGTGAGCCGAATGTACGGCTATTGTTGCTTCTCGAATTCAAATCGACGTATTTTGTGAAACAAAAACGGATTCAGAGAAGCTACAAAAGCCACCTATAACACTTCGTTATTTCTTTCGTTCATCTAACAAACTCGACCGGTACACAAAGTGTTCGAAAATAGTCGGACTGTGTTGACGAAACTCAGATGTAGGGGAAATGCTGTACACAAAGCTTTCTTGAAAATTTGTGAGAAAATATGGTACATATTTTAATCTTTAAAATTTTCCTTGTATTCCTTCATGCAGAATATTTGCAGAGCTTGATTAACTTTCGGGACCATTATACAGAATGTTCAAGAATAAGGGGTGAAGACGATTTATTCAGTCATTCTACGTGCAAAAATGAAAAGAATAGGATCAAACTTTTTCATACGACACTTTGTTTTTGGAGATATAATTGATATCGCACGTCCAATTCGATTATCTCGACAGCGAAACGTTATTTGAAAAAGTTTTCAGGTATATTTTTCGTTTATTCTTGCGCGTGGAGCGATGTTTCTTGCCAAGTTGTTCTACCTTCCTAGAATATCCTGTGTGTATACTTGGTTTCATCAATTTCTTCTGTGTGAGGAGAGTACAGCTACCCTCTTTCCAACGTACTTCTCGTTTGTGTGTAGCTTTTATGTCCACAAATATACACACCACGAAGCACCTCAACTGCTTTTAGAACAAAAAAGATACAGAACAAGAGTTTGTGCTTCGAAAATCGCTCGTGGACGAGCAATTTCTAACTTCCTTCTGTTAGACTAATCTTTAAAATAATGATGAATCATGTATGGATCAATGCGATCACAGATAACAAACACTTAACTAATTTTAGATTATACATTTGCAAAATTTTTTTGAGTAGGTCGCTGAAATTTTTTACATTTCACTTGTTGACTGCCATGTCACCCATACTCGAGTGACGATATTATTTTTCGAGACTTAAAAATCCGTTTCTGTAGTGATAAATAGTGTGTACAGAATTTGTTTATTATCTATACAATATAAGAGGATTGAAAATGTAATTAACATCATAAATTTTAACTTCTCAGTTTCCGTTTTCTAAAATAAGCCTTTTTGATTACTCCCAATTTTTGTGGTTGCTGAGTAAACGATCAATACGTCAACTGTTTCACAATTATACAGGACGTGTGGTAATTGGTGGTACAACCGAAAAGGAAGTGATTCTACGTAAAAATGGTGAGTCGAGAATGGTAGAAAAGAATGTTTTCATATACGGATTCGTTTTCGAGAAAATCGTGTGATTGAATAGAAATCATCCAACGCATCTAATCATGGCCGACCGGTTCTTTATAACTTGTAAATTACATACTTGCAAATGTTAAACACGCGGACTTGACCCATTTTCGAAGTCGATGTTATCAAAAACGAACTCCCTTATGAAAAAATGTTATTCTACATCTTCGACTTATTTTTTTACGTAGTGTCACCCTCTTTTCGATTTGTAGCACCACTTACCCTGTATATTTTGTATTTTTTTATCATTTGTGTTACAAAACTTTGATAAGTGTCCATCATAAGTACAAATAAAAGTACCTGTACATTGTGTTAATGTTTAAAACACACATTTTAGAACAGCACAGGGCATAGAATCGAAGAAGATGACAAACGAGTAATTTTCAAAGCACGACTGTATTCTCCTCGCACTATTCAAATTCGTCGTGTCAGTTGTACCTTTTTTCAGTAATTGCATAGAACAGGGTCCTGAGTAATTATATATATATATACCGTTCAGCTTTCAAAGATATGAACAAACATATTTTCAACACGTATCATATTGTTTCAAGTTATTCTCGGTTAACACCACTAGTACTGTAATTACTTTAAACTCATGGCCCCTGGAAATCGTTCGATGTTTGTTTATTTTCCGTGTTCCGTGATGATAACTTGCCAATGTAAGCTCGAAGTACAGTGAATTCTCGATATATTTCGCCGATTCCTGGATGATAAATGTCGCGGAATTATCCCCACCACGGCAGAGTATACCCCATGAGGTGCCAAGAAGCTCGAGAGACCTCGGTCTCACTACTAATCGTTCATTACATAAGTAAATGTCATCGGAATTATATCATATTTGGTATCATTAACATGAGAAAAATACCAGAAATATAGTGGTGAAAGTCTCATAAAAAATAATGAAAAATAAAGAAGTTTTGTTATTGGATTAGTAGTGGTCTCTTGATCTCACACCGATATACTCAACGTGTGTTATGTTTACACTCCTCGGCGATCGAGGCCTCGGCGGCGACCATTGCTGTCCTTTTCTACGGTCGAGAATTACATATTACATATATCGAGAATTCACTGTATTCCTTTATGTTTACTTCGCGTTTCTATTCCGGCAAATAATGTAACACGTTTATTCATTCAGCGAATACATTGCCCGTAACAAAACAATAATAAACGAAATTACAAGCTTTTCATTGTCGAAAGATCAATACAATATTGCCCTAAATGAACTAAAACAATGTTAAAAGAGCAATAATATTTTCAGGCATATTTTTAAAACGAATTTGACTTAAAATTGACCTAAGCTGAACTGAAACAACGAAAAATAATACGATGCGTGATAATGAAAATAATTTCATATAATTTATGAATGTCAGTGACAATTATAAGTAGACTGCGGATTTTACGAATTTACAAGGAATATTAGTAATTTGTAACGTTAGAAAGATTATAAAATTTGATGAGTATCGACGTATTGTTTCTGACTCGGTAAAATTATACAAGACGGAAAGAAATTTTGAAGTAGTTTCTATTTCTTGTAACGGGTGAAGAATATTTTTTCATTTCGCATAGCATCCGCTGTTTAATTACAAGTATAATGAGATCCCTGATTTCGACCGTATCAACATGTATCAGGGTCATTGAAATCGACAAGCTGGATCCTGTTCTACGTAATTACCCACGTCTTTCTGTAACAACACGAAAATTGTGGTATATGTCTCTGGCGTGTTTTCACGTAATTCACGTGTATTTCTGTGATTCTAAATGAGGTCTAAGCAACGAGTGTCCCCGGTCGATCCTTGTGGTAAATATATAGCCAGTCATGCTTCGTCGCTTGAAGAAAAAAACAAAAAAAGAAAGAACAAAAACTGAAACAGAGGACAAGACGTTAACTGTACATAACAAGAGCACGTTCACATTGTTGCAGTCGCATCATCAAGCCTTAAGACACAGGGTTGAGCTGCACCAGTGCATGTGGTACTTTTTAATTTGTTCATTGAGTTCCATAGGTTTCTTACTAATTTTCGTTCATCCTGAGAGAGACTCCTCCGGCTGCTCAGGAAAGAAGAACACGATTCTACTGCCTGATAGGAGTTTTTCGGTTATGTGCAGGAAATGATTGACTGGATGTCTTATCTGTCGGTCGTATCGACGCTCAGTTTCGTGGTGTTCTTCGCTGTCGGACCCGGCTCCATTCCTTGGATGATCACGGCCGAACTGTTCTCGCAGGGTCCAAGACCCGCCGCCATGTCTATCGCGGTTCTTGTCAATTGGATGGCTAATTTTTTGGTTGGCATTGGTTTCCCGAGTATGAAGGTAAAGTGGTTCTTATCCTAACATATGTAATTCCTCTCTGGTAAACGATCGGTTATTACAGTAATATATCGATATACAGAGTGATTCAGCTAAGTGTAAACTACTACGTAAAGCAGTAATGGGCACGGTAGGGGCCCCTCGCACGCCTGCTTCCCCCACCAAACTCTCTTTCATGCAGCGCGCACCTCCGTCGCGTTCGCTGGTGTCTCGCGTCTTCGTTGCCCTACGGTAACGGCACTTGCTGGAAGGGTACAGTGGGCCCTATGGCTGAGACGGTCTTGTCTCAATTAAGACAAAAATACACATCCCTGGTGTAGAGAGTATAGCCGGATAAGATGGTTAAAAGTTTAATGGGGCTCCCAAAAAAGGAGGCGCCCTTGGTGATCTCGAGGCGGGGGACCGGGGGTTCCCTTATACTCGGTCACCAGTGGCGTCCCCGAAGGCCGTCGGGCTCTTGGGCAGGGTCCCGGATATCCATCGGGCGACCTAACAGTGGCGAGGCACCGTGTCTTCAGGAGGGGGCCGCGCACCTCTCCAGGCAGGTATGCAGAGGCGGGGGCACACTGGATAGAAGATGCGCGCTCCACGAAAGAGACGTTGGTGGGGGAAGCAGGCAGCTCAGGGGCCCCTACCGTGTCCACCACTGAGTTAGTGGGTATAGTCGGTATTGCACACCCCTACCGAGGAGTCCCACATAACCCGGTCCTCCTCCTCCCCCACCCCCCTCGAGGGGGAGGGGTCGGGTGTACGTAATAAGATTACCTACTCGAACAAAAAAAAAAGGGCTCCGAAAGAAAAGCTTTGTGCAGCATTCGGTCGACACAGACCGAAACTGTTCGGAGTTATCCTCATACATTGAAATATACACAAATAAAATGTTTTATATTGCATTTTTAAGCTTGTACATTATGTTTCCGAATGTAAACATGTTTAATATTACATAATAAACCTACAGAAAGGTAAAGAGGCATCGAAAAAATTGATTTTGAAATTTTTTAACGACGATGCAATTTATAAAAAATTAAGGAACAAATTAAGAACAATATTCTCCAGAATATCTCATTGCTGAACTTTTATAAAAGTGGTATCTCCAAAACTTCAATACGAAATATTCATTTATTTCGAATTTTTGGAGATTTCCAATTTTTTTTAAACATATTCGCATAATCCGAAAAATCACATTAATAATCAGCATGAGATACAACCAACGCAATAATAGAAACGTGGTATTCTGAAAATTTCAAGATATAGTCGGCAATTTTATGCTTCCGGATATTTTTAAAAATCAATTTTGCAACCAAAAATTTGAAAATAATTCACTGTCATGTGTGCTATTAGGCAGAATGTTTATGAATTTTCTCGTAATTTTTTGTTGAGGAGAACAGAAAAAGAAGAGCATAAGGATTTTCTTTAGGAGTCCTATCGTATAGTGTGGCCAAAAATCAATTTGGTTTTGGAGCAGTTTTGACCATCTTATCCGTCTATACCCTTTGTAAACTATTTGGTATATGAAAAATTGGTTGAAACGAAAGTTAGTTTCAAGAGTAGCATACAATGTAATAACTATTTCTTTTCTATTTTATCGTTTCATCGAGATATAAAAGTCACCTTGAGTTTCTTTTTATCGTAAAGGGCAAATTTTAATCTCGTGGTCGAAGAGAAAATTGAATAAAAAACTATTAGAGTATATGGAACGAAAAACTAATAATTACTGAGATATTCTCTATACAAGTTTTTTAATGTGAATGATGCTCAAAATGCTCTCCATTAAAGTTGCGTAGTCGATCGATAAGTACAATTGGAGTGCAATTCCAACTTTGGAGTGTTTTTTGAGTTATAACATTACATGCTCTAACGATACGCTTCTTCATATCTGCTGACATCATTGGTATCTCGTGATAAAAAGCTAATAGTTATTGAGATACGAATCTTCAATGAATTAGAAGAAACTCTCGAATTTAAAATCCATACAACAAATGATGACCGCGGATCATTCTGCGATGTTTGGTGTAGAATAGATTTTTCTATACAATTCACTACAAGATTAAAATTAACCTTTTACAATAAAAAAATTCAAGGTGACCTTTATATCTCGATAAAATAGCAGAATAGGCAAAATCTAATTATTACTTTGTACGCTACTCCTGAAACCGTACAACTTCCGTTTCAACCATTTTTTCATATGCCAAATAGTTTGCATGTAATCTAGGTGACACATTTAACTGAAATACTATGTACACAGGGCGTTGGTGCTGAAATTATGAAAAGAACGAATAACATTTTCTTTTCGTTTGACGCCTTGTTTTCGAGAAAAGCGAGTTTGAAAATCCGTCGCATTCGCCTGCTCTAGTTAGGTCGTCACAATTTATTACCGATTTTAGAATGCAAGTTTTATAAAATGTTTTAATCGAGAAATACTATTATAATCTGCAGGTTTCTTATACAGGGTGTCCAAAAACGTTGTACTTCCTTGAAAAGGAAAGTTCCTGGGATCATTTGAAGTAACTTTTTTCTTTCCGATAATGTTCTCCACGGCTTTGTTAAGAAGTTATTAACGAAGAACACGGACCAATCAGAGAGTGCCAATGCTAACGTCGCGCTCTGATTGATCCATGTTTTTCGTTCATAACTCCTAAACAAAGCCGCGGAGAACATTTTCGCGAAGAAAAAGGTTACATCAAATGACACCAATAACCTCCCTTTTCAATGAATATAGTTTATTTCGATATCAGTCGATGTGATTGTCGCGTATTCTCTTTATACGAGTGAGAAAATGAACATTATGTGATGTTTAGTAAAAATGTAGTGGTAAATGAACGTACTGTTACAGTCGATGATAGAAAAAGCTCAAAACCTTGGTGACAATCTAATAAATGAGGAAGGTGAACTGATGATTTTTTTACAGAATATGATGAGTACAATGATGCTTATCAATAAGCAATGATGATTATTAATAAACTTTATTTAGAGGAAATTATGTTTGTTTAAAGTTACTATTATGAATCGGAAATTTCATATGTAACGACCTAACATTTTCAGGAAGTATTCTGAAGCGTGTTTTCGCTGAATTTTTAAACTCGATTTTCTCAAGAACGAAAAAATTTTATTTCGTTTTTGCGATTTGTTTCTGCAAGTGGAGTCACCCGGTCCCGGTCGTTTGTACAGGGTGTACCAAAATTGTGTGTACAGACTGTCACAGCTGGATTCTATACCTTTGGATCGGTGGAGATATGTTTGAAAAATTACGTGCAAAATTGTCCTTGACCGGTTTTTTCAAGGTCAACATTTTTTATTGTTGCATCGTAATCTACTCGTCGAGAGGATAAAAAGTCTCGACGGAACTATTGGCCTCGAGTCAACCGTTCTCTCAAAAAACGACTTTAAAGTTTCGCAATTTCTGTACACCCTGTACAATTATTTCGGAAACACGATGTATAAAATCCGTAGTCTAGTAACAACGTAAGAATATGTAATTTCCATACGCGTCATCTCGATCGGATAACTGATTCTTCTCGATGCCGATGTGTTACAGACTAGCCTTGATAACTACACGTTCCTACCATTCAGTGCATTCCTAGCCATCTTCTGGATCTTCACGTACAGGAAGGTTCCCGAGACCAAGAATAAAACATTCGAAGAAATTCTAGCGTTATTCAGGCATGGTAACGACAGGTACGCAATCAATAAACCACTTAATACCATCCCTAATACGTATAGCAAGTCATTAGATAGATAATCTTCAGTTTCGAATCCTTTTTCTGTTCTGCTGATTTCGGTCGACCTTTATTGTATGTATCCGTATGTTATGTAACTCTAGCCGCAGACAGCTTGGTCGTTTTAGTTATGATTTTCCTTTGTTAATAGTACCGATATTATAAGTAAAAGACTTTGTATCTATCGTTTTGTAAAAAGTGCTTAATCATCGATCGGAATCAACTCGAGTAGGAACCGAATAATACACACTACCGCGGGGTATACTCCGCAAGGGGCCGCGAACCTCGAGAGATCTCGGTCGCCGAGAAATGTAGTATAATACAGGTCGGGTATATCGGTGTGAGACCACGAAACTACTAATTCAATAACAAAACTTCCTTATTATTAATTATTTTTTATGACACTTTCACCAATATATTTGTGGCACTTTTCTGATGAAAAAGATACCAAGTATCATATAATTGCGATGATATTTACTTGTTTAATGAGCAATGAAAGTTATTTCCCATTACAATTATGCAATACTAACGGAAAAGTAGTGTAAATATGATCCGAATTGTATGGTGTTTGGTATCATTTTAATCGGAAAAATTCCACAATACTTTCACAATATATTGGTGAATGTCTCGTAAAAAGATAATTAAGATTTGATTGAGAGGCCTGAGCTCACGCCAGACTTTCATCTTTCCCGAACACTTCGACTCTCCGCGTCTCTTTCTTTCCCATACGCTGCTGTCGTTCTTTGCATCTGAAACTTTCACCGTTCGTTACACATATGAATATTATCGGAATTATATCATATTTGGTATTATTTTCATTAGAAAAATGCCACGAATATTTTGGTGAAAATCCCATTTAAAAAAATGAAAAATAAAGAAGTTTTGTTAGTTTGTGAGTGACCGAGGCCACTCAAGCTTCGCTGTCCTTTTCTACGAGCGATACTGCATCAATGATTAGTAGGATTTCGTCGACAATTTACACTACTCGACGACCGAGGTCTCGGCGGCGGGCATCGTTGTCCTTTTCTAAAGAATACTGGAGAATAAACGACATCAAGACCCGTGTTGCTGACATATACCGCGAATTGACTGTAGTATGTTTCCTGCGCATTCGATGCGCGAAATAAGTACCATTATCTTATCCGTCCACGCATCCGGCCGTGTATATTATACATACATATACCAAGAAGAGCATCGAATGCGTTTAACCTGCGACTTCTGAGATTATTTTGGTCGCAGACAGGAAACGAAACTCGCAGTTGATTCCTGCGAACGAACGGACGGCTAGCAAGTGTACATCTTATACTCGTCGTTAGGCTACCGATCGATCCCTAGGGACATTTTCCGTACGCGGGATAGTTAATTGCGTACCATTTAACAGTAGCTAGTATGGATCGAGAGACACTCGTTCAGAACATTTACGAATACAGTAATTATATACTGCAAAGAATACCGAATCACGCATACAATATTGCATGGTAATTACGTACGCTATTGTCCACATTCAAGAACGAGACCCATAACGACCTTTGTGTCGCGAGCAATAATTATGAACAACAGTTCTGTGACTTTTATATTATATCGAGCATACCGTAGTGCAATCTTTAATTAATACTTTCTATGTATCTCGTAGATGAGGCGTGATCGCTGACTGTGTTTCTCTGTTAATTAAAATGTTATAAAAGACAGCTTTGAAAAAGGACACTGTATGTTGTTGCCTAACCGCGTGGCTATAAATACAAATTTAACTGTGATAATGTTCATTCGATTTCTCGAGAGCACTCTTGAGAGAAGTACAGAACTCCCTCGGTATCTGTCCTAATTTCTCTTCGGATGTTTGCTCCGCTTTTAGATTCTTTTATTTAGTGTACAAGGGAAATAAGCCCGTCTAATTAACGATAGAAAGAAGTATCTACTAATGAAAGCTTCAATTTTTATGCTTCCTTTTCATTATACTAGTACAATATTATATTATGTATAAACAAAATGGTGCAATTTCGTCGGGGTATATTTTAGCTATTTTACTATGTTCTTATTGTTTACTGCAGATCTTTGCCTCAGTTTTATGTAAATTTTTTAGCTACTATAGAGATCAATGACACCATTCCGTGACTATTTTTAACGCACTATTCGCTTCTTGCCTTCTTCTCCTTCGCTATTCTCTATTCTGGTGTTGGTAAAATTGAAGAGAATACATACTCTTTGCCGCAGATAAAAGATCTACCATTACATTTTTAGATTTTATGAAACAACTTGTTTACGTAGAAAATTTACATACCTGTTTATAAAGTTTCCTGGTGATATTAAAGCTGCGCTAAAAATGTATGCTGTATATCGTGGAACAGTCTCAAATGATTTAAAAAGATTTAAAATCATTTAAAAAACAACGGCACACCTTTTTTTCTTCTAATTCGAAAGTTCAAAGTTTAGAGAATGAACAACGATTGAATATCTTTTCCTTTTGTGAATTATAAAAATTCAAGTATTTATTAGTAGACGATCCTATGATCTTGTTTATACAAAGAACACTTCTTTGGTGCTCGAAATACAAGAGAAACAGTTGACATTCGGTGTTCGATCCGAGACGATTCGAAAAGGAGGAACAGAAATGCGAGCATCGCTGTGTCAGTCGACTGTACTGTATACAGTCTTTACTCGATATATGTCCCAAATATATAACTGATAAAAGTTCCGGAAGTATCCCCACTGCCGCGGGGTATACCCCGTGATGTAAACATAATACGGGCCGGGTATATCTGTGTGACACCAGGTGGCCACTACGAATCCAATAAAAATACTTCTTTATTTTTTTATGGGACTTTCACCAACATATTCGTGGCATTTTTCTAATGAAAATCATACCAAATATGATATAATTCCTATGATATTTACTTATATAATGAACGATTAAAGTTTTGAACTTGATCGATAAAGAAGTTTTGTTATTGGATTAGTAGTGGTCTCACACTGATACACCCGACCTGTATTCTGTTTACACTCCTCGAGCTTCGCCGTCCTTTTCAACGCTCGGCAGTGTATCAAAGAATAGTATCTTCTAGCCAGTCTATGTCCTTGGGTAGACCCGTGTGTGGACATATATCGAGAAAACGCTGTATTATATTCCATCTTTGTGGAAAGAATCGGCTGAAAAATCGGAAAATTTCGCTTCGCGTGTCACGGTTCGATCACGACGAACTGCGCAGGATTAATTTTATCGAATGCACGCTGTTCGGAACATTAATAGACATTTTCGAGATTCGTGCAAATAAGACACCGTCTTTTAGCTCGTAACGTAACGTAAAATAACGTAGAGAGGTGTTAACGCAGCAACCTTTTCAGATCGTATGTATATGTTCCCGTAAAATCGTTCACGCTGATTGTCGCATGGTTGTATAGTAAACAGTTATTGTTGATACCGTCGTAGCATACGCCGACCGTCCTCTTCGGCTTGTATGTCACACCGAACAAAGTCTTTCTTGTAACAAACGCAGAAGGTACAACACCGTTTCCGTAGATTCACATCGAGCAACGATTCAACATTCCATCGAGCGATCGTGATCTATGAACAGACTGCGGAGGCTTAATGCGAATTTTTACATACTCGAAGAATTTATCAAAAGCTTTTCTCCCTCGTCGGTACAGTAAAAATTAATCAAAGTAGTGTAGAGCTGGGTAAAATGATATTTTCAATAATAAATAGTAAATAATCCTACTTATTTTGAAGTATGCGTACAACTTCGAAAATAAAATATTTTATTTCATGCAATTAGTTTTTAAATTGGAATTTGAAAATAGTATTATATTTTATTTGAAAAATTTTTGATTTCATTTTTAAACATTTGATTTATTTTGCTTTGTTTCCCTTATTTTAAATATTTTTACCAAAATAATGGTTCCTATTTAGAATACTCACAAGTATAAATTATTTCCTATTGGCAAGATACATTGTATGTTTGTTATAATAGTTTATATTATTCAATGTTCGATTCGTCAGAATATTAAAACGAACTTTATCAGAAATACGTTTTATCACCATCATCTAAAATTTGCTTTCTAATGTCTTTTTTAATAACTCGACAATAGAAACTCTTAAATTTGATATCAAACAATGAATTGAAAAGGCAGCAGTACGTATAGGATAATTCCGATACATCAAGTAAGATTAAAGTATTTCATTTTATGTCCAATCATCAAAATAAACAATTTTATTTTGTGTTTTAGATTGTTAAAATGGAAATATTTTGTTTTGTGAATCAGATTCTTGAAACAAAAATATTTTATTATATGGTTTAGAAATTATGTTATTTTTGGAATTATATGTCCCGTTTAAAATATTATTTTTCAAGCCAAGTGAAATCTAAAATATCAAAAAGTATTTGAAATATCGGTTTCGCCAAATATTACCCACCTCTGAATAGATGGAAACTATAATCAATTCGACTAAATTTCGAGATTGAGCATTTCCCGAAGATTTTTGTACGCTATAAATACACAAGGCTCTGCAGTCTATTAATAGAATACGATTAAAAAGCGATAGATCGGAGCAATCTACGATCGCTTCTTTTACCTTCGCTTTATGATTTATTTTACATTTCCGCTTAAATACCTATATACGTATATACGTATTGTATTCATTTGTAAAACATGCTGAACGCTTGAACGCTTCATAATCCTTATTGTTACGTACTTCCTCAAGGCCAAGTGGATATTATTATATTTATTTGTTTAGCGTATTGTACATGTATTATTTCAATAAATCGTTATTTAATGGTTCTGGTAAATCCTTTTTTAGTTAACTTCCGTATACATATTTAACTAACTGAAACGAACGAAAACAAAACGAAACGAACAAATTGACAAATCTACATGTTCATCTGTCTGGTACATTATCGTAATTGTGCTTTCTGTGTTATTTGGAGCAGGAGCAGCTTGCGGGACAGCAGACTTTATGGGTGAGTCTTAACAATACGTACCCTCTGTATTACTGTGGTGGCTTTGTTACGATACTTATATCAACTTACAAGACTTATATATCTTTACTGCATGAGAATCGATTATTTGCCAAAGACACCACTAGTCGCCTTTAAACAAAGGATTATTTTTTAGCCAATTACTTCGGGTCTCTCTCTCTGAAACCACCGCGATCGCAATCGTTCGTTTATTTTCCTTTCTTTTCTCTTTTTTTGTTACTCGGGGTAATCTTTCACTGATTGAATTAGATGAGACGCGGATCGATTCGAGTATACTTAAAAAATAATCCTGTACCTGCCTATTTAACTAACTACCATACAACTTCTCGGTCTGACGCGCCTGGCATGTTGAAACATCTTTACCTACCTGTCACTTGCTCATTTGCGAGTCGCCGTTTCCATACGCTATCAGTCAGGCTAACCTAATCGTACGGGGAGAAAGAGAGCGAGAGGAAGCAAATGAAAGAGGGAGAGAGAGAGAGAGAGAGAGAGAGAGAGAGAAAGCGAGAGAGAAAGGGGGAGCAAAGGGAGGACGACGTTTCGTTCTCTATAGTTTGCATGAAAAGACTCGTTACGAGAAATTGTAATATTTCCTTTTGGTTTTTTGGTTCGTTTGCGGCGATACATTTCACAGTTTCTATAATAGTTTCCTCAGGGCTATTATGTTGATCGATACCAATGCCTTCTTGCGATCTCGTGTTAAAACGCGCCGGTGCACCAATGACCCGTTGGTAAGGTTCGCTACATAACAGCCCCGATTTTTATACTATACGACCTGACCTTTCTCCCGAACCCTGGAGCCTTGTATTTGACAGCATGCTCCTTTCTTTTTTAGTCTAACAGTTTATCCCCCCCCCCCCTCCCCCGATCAGTGTTCGACGAGAAATTGTCTCTCTCGAGTCTTGGATTTATTTTCATGTCGATATAGTTGGCACGAGTTATGTGGCGCTGTACTATGCGAATGCATGTTAGTGCTTACAATTTACTGTTTGGCGTACGAAACCTGTTTCTCAGTTGTATACAGAGTGGACAGATTACTTTGCTCGTTAGGCAAACGCAGCAAGAGCCCGTTTTCCATAATCTTCCATCATTGTTTGCGCATCAAGCTAAAAAAAGAAAAAAAAACAGAGATTTCTTGAATAGAACGAGAAAAAGTAAATTCTTCGAAAGGAAAACATCAACGGAGACGTGTTGGAACACTTTGTCCACAATTCTCGAATGTTGATCGGTGCCAGCTCTTGATAAACTCGCAAGCTACGCAATTTCGTTAACAATTTCGTTTTCCGTTTCTCCTGGTTTTCGTTCCGTTCCGTTTCGTTTGTATTATATCGATTCTGCTGAAACAAGGTTTTGCCGAAACATTCGATCGATCGTTATCAGCTTTTACATGAATGAATTGTCTGATCGATAGTTATGGTCCATTTGTTACTTATGATTTGGTGGAATTTTTCATTCGATTTGTTCGTTTGCGACGATCGTTGAACGCTAGTGTTGATGAACGATATAGAATTAGTATTGAAAGCTGTTTTATAATATTCTCATTACAATACAGAATGGAACTTAATTGTTCACAACCTACAACTGTGTATGTGTTCGAATCGACTTTTACGTGTTCGTTGAACATATTCGCGTGATCATTAATATATTACACCTGTTTGTATTTTTCAATCGCTTAGGCGGTCTGTGGTATGATTTTACAATTACAATGTGGTTCACACTGTTTTATTCATGATCGCTCATCGACTCCATCTTCTTCACTCCAACTAACTTTTGGCTCGTGTGTAAAACGTGATAAGATGAAAATGTCAATGTTTTTCTGTAGGTAATTAAGATAAAAATATAGTGTCTTTTGTTCTCAAGGAAATGCATTTAAAAACGCTCATGGACGATTTTGCTTGCAATTTGTACCAAAACACCTTCGTTTCAACTTGCCTTTATACAGTAAAATTTACCTGTCATGTCCGACCATAAGATGTAACAGATAGTAATGTCAGAATTATGTTCGTTTCTACAAACACACAGAACGTTTATTATAATAAATAGATATTACAATTATATCTTTTATATTTGCGCTATTATGATAGAATCATGCTATTAGAGTGGCTTCAAAAAGTACAGTGTTTTCTCGATATTTGTCCACAACACGGGTCTACCCAGGGACATATATCTGTGACCTCGATCGCCGAGGAGTGTAAACATAATACGAGTTGGGTGTATCGGGATGAGACCACTACTAATCCAATAACAAAACTTCAATATCTGTCAATATTTTTTTATAGGACTTTGTATCATATTTGGTGTCATTTTCATTAGAAAAATGCCACGAATATGTTGGTGAAAGTCCCATAAAAAAATATTGAAAAATAAAGAAGTTTTGTGATTGGATTAGTAGTGGTCTCCTGGTCTCACAACGACATATTCGATCCGTATTGTGTTTACAGTCCTCGACGACCGAGGCCACTGCGGCTTTAGGGCCCCTCACGGGGTGCAGCCGCGGCAGTGGGGATAATTCTAGGACTTTTATCGGCTAGATGTTTGGGTCATATATCGAGTAGAAACTGTATTATGAAGTTCCCGATTTTCGAAAAGTTCTTGATATTTAAAATGTTCTAAGTTCGTAAAAAAAAGTCGTATAGCAAAGCCTCGAAACCTCTACTTTCGCAGTCTATCATTCGTTTCATTCCAATTTTTTTTTTTGCATGATAGCGAGTGCCGAATTTGAAAACAACTTTTTGTCGAAAATACTGTTAATTGAAACGCCTCTAGAAACGTGCAACAATCTTTTTTGATGCGTAAATTCACTACGAATTTGAAGATTAAAGCTCTCTCTTTACAACTACACTCTAAAACTTGATGTACGATTTTTTTTTGTCGGTTTACTGAGCTTTGAACGAAATATATGCCGTTGTGTATATAAAATACATCACGAGTAGATTGCAGATTTTTATGCAAAATACATTTTCTAAATAGATCGTAAGCTGTAGACGTTAGATGAGAATGTATAATACTTCATCTGTCAATAACAATGTTTTCAGTTTTGTTTCTCGCTCATCAAGTTTTTCTATAATTACACAAAATCTACAGTCTGATCATGAAATACACGAATTTATTCTTCACCCCTGTTCCACGAAACAGCGAAAAAAGAAAAAAACGTACGAAAAAGCTTCAAATCTATGATAAATTCAGTTACGAAAAAATGTTTTAATGTTTTTAATCCTGGGACTCCTGTGAGTTTTAAATCTGTGCCTAGAGTCATTTCTGACCCACGCCGATATTTCGAAATGAAAAGCATCGTCTCATATCGGAATAAAATTGTACATATTGACGGTAGCTCGAGCTTATCCACACCGTTACGGGTCACGAATGACTTCGGCATAGCATACGAAGGGTTAAAGACGTTTCAAAAATGTCCTGAAAAATGAAGGATGTGTTAGAAAAGTGGAGGGTTCAAGCTTTAAAATTGAACAAAGGTTTATTGCTTTACGATCTTCTTTTATAAAATTATAACAGGTTAAATTCACTTTCGAGATACAGTGTTTACTCTGTATATGTCCCAAATGCCTAGCCGATAAAAGTCTCATAACTATCCCCGCTGCGCCGGGGTATACATACCTCGTGATGGGACACGAACCGAGGCCTTTAGAGCTTCGCTATCCTTTTATACGTTCGGCGTGGATCAAACAATAGTATCGCTTGGCCGATATGTGTCCCTGGCTAAAGCCGTGTTTTGGACATATATTGAGTAAGCACTGTATTGCCGTTTAAAGTTGTGATTACTGATTCATTGTACTAGTAATCTTTCCTTGCTGCATTATTTTTTTGAGCCTATCGTATTTGTTTTCATGACTTTTTTCTGGTAAAGACATACGTAAATCCTATATTATAAAGTTCAATTATTGCATAAACTTAATTGTTTGAAATTGTGTCGGCGTTTTTCCTTGCAGCCACAGAAATAACCGCAATTTTTCGGCGATCAGAAAAGAATACCAGTACCTTCTGAAGCCAGTATGTGTCCAGAATAACCTTGAGAACAGAATGTCTAATAAAAGAGTTTTACTGCTCGTTATTTTTATACAAAGTCGAACTGTTTTTATTATATCACGAATTATTATATATGCCACCCGGTACATATTACAACACATAAACATTTTTCGGAAAAGAAAACCCGCGAGCTACGTACAAGTGAAGTATGCTATTTAACGGAGAATCAGATTTATATGTTTTTTAAAATATTTATTAATTAGAATGAAAACTTCAATAAAGTTTCTTATTACTAGCTTGCGGAGTTTCATGCAAAATAAAAATGTTCTGCATCGTAGGGGCTAAATCAAAATTCGTTTCATTCGTTAATAGTATTTTTACATTGAAAACATCATAATAATATACTTAGATTTTCCTAATCTTTTATTGTTTTATATCTCATCCAGCGAATTTCTTTATAAATGTATAAAAATCCGCAATCTATTTATCACATAACAACGCGTTTCCTTCTCTGTCATCCAAGACACTTCACAAAGATCTTACATAAACGTATTAATATTGCTAAAGAACGTACTGTATATGCAATCCTTGTTTCTCGTAAATTTTCCATAATTATCAATTCGATCTATTAGCGAGATATCGTTGTATTGAAAAGGACAATAGGAATTTACCCTGAATTAATACAGTGTTTACACTATATATGTCCGTAATGCCTAGCCGATAAAAGTCCCAGAACTATCCCCACTGCCGTGGGATATACATACCCCGTGAGGGGCAATCAACCGAGGCCTCTAAAAGTTGTAGAAGTATAGTTAAAATTAAACCTTCGCTGTCCTTTTCTACGTTCAGCGTGAATCAAAGAATAGTATCTCCTGGCCGATATATGTCCCTGGCTAGACCCGTGTTTTGGACATATATCGGGTAAACACTATTTACACACGATTGATTTGTAAGATCGAATTCAAAAACACTGAGAAATTTAGTCTAATGTTTTCTTTGTCAATCATTTACACAAGAACAATAGACCCCACCCGTTTACATCACGAAATACGTTGTGGTTAGTCGACAGCCTAACTAATTTAGAGTTAGTTGTGTCCATTGTGTTAATAATTCCGAACGAGTGTCCTTCCAAGTTTGAAGAAAATACGTAGTTGAGAATTTTGAACAGATCTTTTTGTTATTCTCGGCGTAGGATGTTTATGTAAACGTTATCCTTAAAGTAAAAAGCTTATACTTTGTTCATACGACTTACGCAAATCTAAGATTTTTCTCTCTTGAATCAAACGAAAAAAAAACAAAATATCGATCTTGACAACAATTCGAGACTCGATGGGCATGTAACATTATTATATTGCAGGGAAGAGGAGCTCGCCACTAACTCTAGCAAGGAGACCGTCCTATCTGACGCCACCACTGCCAACCATACCCACGCTACTGACAAACCATAAACAAAAAAAAAACCATATAATAACTTGTGAACGATTTTAATATCAGTCCTAGTGTCGAATATTATTCGCTGAGAAAGAAACGAAAGAGATAAAGAGAGAAAATAATATGAAACTGTAACTCTAGATTTCTCGTATCCAGTCAATCTAATCGAAATATGTAATTGTTATCGACAACGATATAGCATTACACTAGTAGCGGAGAAACCGTTAATATGGATTATTGTAATCACTGATTACGCGTTTACGACTTTTTAGAACACTCGTTAACTAGTGTTATTGTATTAACCGACGAATATTTCGGCATCACCGATAAAGTTCCATATAATATATACATACGTATATCCGATCATGGATCTAATATATATATACGACGTATATATTAGATCTTGTACAATAAATCTGTTTGTTTATTTAATTATCGGTTTCAGTTCACTTCCACTTATTCGAACGACCTTGACGCGGAATTATGTTCGTTATTTCTTTTCTAATGTTTTTTTTATCTTATAGATAACCACAGCCCCGATTTTTATTCATCTTGCAGGAGGAAATTAGTCGACCAGAAATTATCGCGACTTTTCTTTTTCCGTTTCGATTTTCGAAGACAAGTCCGATGGACTCTCATTCAACGTTCTATTAGGCGAATATGGGGACAGGGAACATTCGAAGTTCAATATTTAGTATGTTGGACGATAAGTACATGTCTCAAGTCTACTACACAGGCCAGTGAACCACTGTAATCCTACACAAGGCTAGAAACTGTGAAATGAACAATCATTTCTTGAAAATGATTCACGTACAAGTACAAGTTAAAGTGGGATCGAGCAATGCTCAAAAAAACAAAAAAAAAATCCAACGAAACGAAGACTGCGATTAAGTGGAATACAAAAAAAAATAAAACGAAAAGATTACCCGAAAACAAAGCAAAAAAAGAATTAAATAAAACGGCAAAATTAAAGTTCGACTAATGGTTGCTTTACAAAAGTGTGTGTTATAATGTATCGTAAAACAAAGAAAACTTACCGTAATTTACCATTGTAACCGGTTACAACGTCACAAACCTTTTGAATTTTCAAATTCAAATCCAGGTCAATTAGGATAAGATAAATACAAAAAACCTCCGGATATGTAAAGTTACGTTGACGAGTCGTTGATATGCCGCGCGATACTGTTTTCTCATGGTTCGACGACGTCGGTGCATGTTGAATCGATGCCCTCGACGAAGATCTGGAATGTAATAAGAGAAGGAGAGATTCAATAGACATGTGTGAAGAAGCGGAAACTTGGACAAGTCGCGTGATGTTTTGCAGGAGCATGCTAAACTGTGTGAATGCATTAGAGGGACACATACCGCCAGCAGAGAGTGCAGCCCTGATGGTGGCCGAGGAGAAGCCACATCCTGATTCATGTAAGGCTTAAAAACCTCACCAAAATCGCCCACAGTCATCTACTACTATTATCATATCCGTCTCTATGTCGCAAACAATTCTTTCACCTCGCATTCGAACATACAATATCATTTTAGTACCTTCGTCGCGAGTTCTATCGAAAGCATCTACCAAAAATTATTTTCTAAAGGGTTGCCCCATCTTATTATCTAGAAATAACATTTACGTATGGAACGTTTTATGGAAAATCAAAGATTCAGTCAAAAACATTTCATAGAAACTGTATTATACAGGGTGTCCCAAAAATGTTGCACTTCCTCGAGAGGGGTGATTCCTGATGTCATTCGAAGTAACTTTTTCCTCTACGAAAATAGCCGCACTCTGATTGATCCGTGTTTTTCGTTAATACATAACACCTTAACAAAGCCGCGGAGAACATTTTCGCAGAGGAAAAAGTGACTTCAAATGACCCCAGGAATCACCTCTTTCAAGAAAGTACAACATTTTTGGGACACCCTGTATGTATCTTAAATGATAGACGTTACACTGTCTTTCTTAAACCGGACCTCTTCGCGGTGTTTATGCATCATTTTCATATAATTCATTCAATCCACTTGAACTTGGAAATACTTGGTTCGTTGGAAAGTCTCTTCGTATGTTTCAACACTAAACCTACTATCACCGCACAGTGGGCCAGAATCACAACAAGCTGGAAAAAATTCATGTCTCTGTTAATTATAAGCTATTCATTAGTAGACTGCGGATTTTATGCATTTATGAGAAAAATGTGTAGGTACAATTTAAAACAGTAAAAAGATTGAAAGAATTCGCAAATGTCACTATTATCAACATGTTAAAATTATCAATGACGAAAATAAATTTGTACTTCTGTAACCTGCAATTGATGCTTGAAAATTATAATTGGCATAAATACCCGCAGTCTATTCATTACAAACAGAACGGTTTTTGGGGTTTCGAGGTCGTAATGTCTAATTCTGAAACTGTTTTTACAAAACTACCCTTATAGGAGGCGTTTTAATCTAAGAAATTGAAACTTTGCTAGTCGATTTCGAATGTGATTTTAAGCAAATAATGTCTGATGGACGTACCCTCGTAAATAAATATTTAAAGAGTTAATGTTACTGAAAGTTATGATTTTTACCGATTTCGAGTCTGACACGCCAAAACAAATTTTAAACGAATAGAGACTTAAAGTTGCGAAACAACGTAACATGAACATTCAATTCTCTACTTATTACGGAACTACTTCCTAAAACAAAAAATTGCCTCACGGTTACAGTTACAAGTTGCTGCAGCTAAATTTTTAATTCATCTCAACCGTAGTGTTTCCTAAACGTAACAATGGAAAATTTTTGCATATCTAACCATATTAAAAAGTTACAAAATTCCTATCTTACTTTTGATGGAATTTTTGTATAATATAGAACTCGAAAAAAATATTTAACGCGTATTTTTGTTTATCTGCCGACATTCATGTTAAGGGGGTAAAAATAGCCCTCGAAGTTGGGTTCAAAAATATATTTTATCGAATACCTCCGAAACTGTTAGGTCTAGATGAAAATTTAAACATCCAATTTGTGCATCTTTGAATGGCGAATCTTTTAGTCTGAACTGATTAAAAAAATAATAAATTGTTTAAAAAATTAACTTTTTTATAAAACATTACAATTTTTTCATAAAAATTTGTATACATAGTCTACATACCTTGATAAAAAATATCTTATTAGGAGTCGCAACACTATACTACAGTCAACCTCAAGTTTTCTAACCTACTGACTGTGATTTATTTACCTCTCTCTTGAGGAGAGTGGACTCAGCGGTCCCCTAATATTGTTGGACACTGAAACGACACAACAAAAATTTTGTTGCTCATTCCACCTTTTCTATAGAAACGGCCCACTGTGCACCGATCAAATGGGTATTTAGATTTTTTATTTCACAATTATTGAAAGTAATGATGCAATTCCATGACAATTAATTCGATAGATTTGTTTATTTAAGCATATGATATAATAACAATTGCTCAAAATCTAAATAAGTTCGTTCTACTTATTTTTGTAAGACAACATATACCAGCGACTTTTAATGCTCAGTGGATTTAGTGTTAATGTTTACAGGTAAGTTCTGCTTCACTGGATTGAAATTAACGAAGTATATGTGTGTCGCCTATTCTATTCGAAAACATTCTGGCATCTTGCAATGTTTTTATTTGGTTTTAATATTTATTCTGGCGAAAGATACCATCGATAAACTAAACAGAATAACGCAAACTCTGTGACCAACGTAATGTACAGTCTCTATAATCTAAAAAAATGTCTCTAAGAAAATCTCACGCTTTAAAACTTTCGTATAAAAGTATAATGTACAAGAAAAGTTTTCAATATATTGCAAACATCCCATATACAGTGTTTAGTCGGTATATGTCCAAAACAAGAGCGCCAGCGGGAATAGTTCTGGGATTTTTAACGACTAGGCATTTGGGACATACATATATAGAGTAAACACAGTACTTCTTTACACAGGGTGGTACACCAGATACTACCATCTTGAGTTACGTCATTATTATTATTCGCAGCGAGAAATATTTGGATGGAGATTAAATTGTTTCAAGAGAAGCACATACTGGTGTTATTAGTTTTTTGTAGGTATATTTCAATTAAAATATCTCCTAAACTAATCATTTCTCAACATACATAGGTTAATACTCTTTTTATAGAGAATAAGAAGCTACATCGATTCGTGCATAAAAGAGTAAACGGTTCCATTAAATAAATTAAAGTTGACTTTCATAAGTCGTTGATGCGTCCACCCGCAAAAAAACTAATAACACCAGCATGTGCATCTCATGAAATCATTGAATCTGTATCCAAACATGTCTCGCTGCGGATAATAATAATGACGTAAATCACGGTGCTAGTATAAGAGTCGTTAAAAATTATTGATATTATGTATAATGTTGCGGAAAGGTCCACCTCAACAAGATACGGCTGTAGCACGGCCATTTTGTAGACTAAAAGATCAGCTCTATGAAATGAAGCCTGAATGAAAGGTTCTTGATTCAATAACTAATTCTACATTTTATTTTTAAGAGAAGATGATGCAACGCTTTGTTTAAGATCGTGTTAACGACCCGTGAACAAGAGAATTGTTTGTCAGTGGTCGCCTCTTACATCTACCGATCATTGTGCATGTCATAATGTCATCTATGTATGTTTGTAAATTTTGTTTATTTGTAGTCTCATTGTGATACATACTTTTTAAATTTATTTGCGACTATTATTTTTCTGCTTTCAGTATGATTCAAACGTGCAGAGGAATCAAACCGCTGATTCTGTGACAAAAAAAAACAAACAAAAATTACATTGCTGCTTCGCTACTACAAGACATACAAGTGGTCCTAGCAGAGAACAATAAATCACACTACCTATATTTTCGTGTTGACAATAGCAAATATTTAGGAGAGTGCAATTGAACATATATATACATATATCACAATTATCAAATGCCAAGGAGCCACTTGACCATGATACTGTATTGGTTTATGCAAAGCGTATTTCTGTAATTAAGACGTTAGACAGTTTAAAGTTTATTTATATATATATACATATTCCTGTAAATATGCGTTATTTCCGATTGTTCGTTTCTAGTCGTTCTTGTCTTTCATTGTTCTATGGTAAGGATTTTCGTAGAAATCACTTTTTATCTATCTGAAAAAACGCAATGGTACTTCTTCGATTGACTTTCGATCGAGTTGTATTGTCGTTTGATTTTTTTTCCATTTTCTAGGACGAAGTCGGAATTTGTAATGATATCATTAATGAAAAACGCATTGGTTATTGTCGAATTTGTTTTCCACTTTCGGTAACTGTTGGCATTTCATGCATCGGTCATAGCTTTATTGTGGCTTTCCACGACTCACAGTGCTTCAGCAAAACACTCACACTACACAGTCGAATAAACGTTGAACAATAGTTGAAGCATTTTTGTTTCCATATATGTAGAGCTTATATTTCTGATAATATCGCAACATACGTGGAAACCATACGACAGCGATTGTAAATAAAACAAACCAAATGAGACGTACTATCGCGAATAGAGATAGCGATACGATGACGTTATTATAGTTAATTTTTTCCGTTTTTACTATAATATAAGAAACTCTCAGTATTATAAGCTCTATGGTATATAATGTCTCTCTTCTATCATCTGTGTGCAGTATGATAATCTGTCATCCTGTTATTGTATCTAACTAGTCGATTCTAAGTATTTTTATAAACGAAATTGGTAGATATACATGATATTGTTTTCACTTCTATTCTAAGAATATACATATATATATATATATACAATACTATGTGCTATTAACACTGGCCTTTGTAGTAGTGTAAGTGGAGGTAGGCCATTATGGATTTCGCACTAACGCAAATATGGTCTCTAACAGATCAATTTGTAAGCGTAAAAAAGATGTAAACAAGAAAAATAACGAAGGTGTTATACGAGTATATCGAGATTCAACAAAGATTTCAAAACAAATTATATCACATTATTATTATTTTTTATATGAAAACTGTAAAACCGACTTCAATACTACCACAGTTAGAGCATGAATGATATAATGGGCATGTGCGCATGAATGTAATCTTATTTTACTTAGATTAAAAGAAAATCTAAATAGTACTGATCAATCTCTCGCATTTTTATTTCAAAATTTGGTTACCCTTAAGCTTAATTCCTTATGATATTGGACACGAGAAGATGCAATGTGGGACAGAAATTTCCCACTGATTATCATCAACCCATCAATTCATTTAAAATAAATGACATACACGCTTCCTAATATCAAAGCCTTCCACATTAATAATATCGTTTTTATGGACACGATGATATTATATTTAACAGGAACATTTCGTCTGTCTACCGAGCTCACTATTAATGTTTGTAAGCACTTCGCCTGCGTATGTAAATAATCATCAAGTTGAAGAATTATTATGATTATTATTATTATTATTTCTATGTTCTCAGGTGCTTATTTTTCAAATTTTTACAATTCAATGATCAGACCACAGGAAACACTAATCACGGACAATAAAATTAATTTTCTCCGATTCTCTAATAATAAATTATATCTGTGTTATGTTTTCAGGAGAACCGAGGCAAATTCTATTTATTGCATTTGCTTCTAAGAGTACTATGAGAAGATTTTTTATTGTTGAATTCGTAAACTCAGACATCTATGACGTTAAAAAGTCAAGGCACGGTCCGATAATCAGGAGGATGATCTTAAAATAACACAGTAAACATTTATTGACACACACGATCATAAAGTATACATTATATTTATTTTAAAAAGAGAAGACAACGGAGGAGACGTATATTTTATTTGAATTACATATCCCGAGAAGAGAACGAATATAATGCTTTTATATTTTAATTTCAGTACAACGATCATTTCATCTTGATTTTCATACAACCTACGATTGCTACCTACTGATTAAGAAGAGTAATTAGAACGCCTGAACATATCGGTACCTCGAGGAACACATACGCTAATAAAAGCAACATCTGATACTGTCCGTAACAATTTCTTTCTACAAGAATCGTAGAGGCTTGCTGTATGTCGTCTTTTAAATTGAAACGATCTGGTAGATGAATGTGAACGTAGTGTAACAAATCCGCGAGTGAAATTGGAGGTGATACTGTGGAATAGCTATCTATCTACCTTCCGATTTCGATGATTTTTAGATACGTTACAAATCCCAATATTTTGAACATCTTTCTCCCGTGCATGTTAGTGGCGTTTCGCTTAGTATCCGAGATATTCGCAAAACTGTCTCTAGTCGCTACAGTGAATCTGTCTACAGGGTGATTCAGCTGACGGCTGAAGTTCCGAAAATCGGTCAAATCTGACTGAGCTCAAATTTTGTTATTTATATAAGTATATAATTATTACAAAAAAATCTGTACTATTTGCGATTAACAATAGTTTATATTTTTATACTTTTTCTATAGCAAATAAAACTCTTATAAGTTTTCGAGTAAGTAGATATTTTATTTAAAATTTATTTAAAATTTATTACGTGTTTTTACATGCGAAAAATAGATACAAAATTTTAAAAAACTATAAAAAAAATTATATCCGTCCACTTGGGATTGAACCCGGGTCTACAGCGTAATGAAGTCGGGTAGGTTATAAATAAGCCTCAATTTAATAGCGAATCTTTAATTATAAATATTTAAAGAACGATTGAGTGTTGGCCCATATAATCATGTATCTCCAGGAACCGGGGGACAAAATCTACAAATGTTCAAAATTAGAACTAAATCGGTGACCCGAAGGACTTGCGCTCTCCTTGTAAATCTCTTCAAAATTTAAAGTAAAAATCTTCTCACCTATACTTGCACAGTACCGAATGACTGGGTGGTGGTAGGTTGTAGACTGGCACATACTGGAACGTACACGTATACATACATATCAATATTATACAATATTTATATATACATTATATATACATCTAACGTTAATTTTCAACATTATAAACAATTTCGCGACAACACCTTTTTACCGTTGTACACTAAACCAGAATGTAATATAAAGAAGTATATAAAATAATATTCTTTGCAGAGATCATATCTAGTTATTTACATTTTAGGAAATAGTTGTTATTGCATAACTATCTTCAATAAAGGTTATACAAATTCTGAATCCACATTACTCAACATTATATTTATTTCACTATCAAAATATATAATAAAACATCTCAAACATAGCATTCTCAATATACTAAAATGCTTGATAATATCGACGTGCCGATCTCCCCTCAGTAACTCGCATCATGACATTTTAATTAAAAGCTACGCTCGGCTCGCTTTTTCGAGTACTCGCACAGCCCAACTTGGGTCAGGTCTGGGTTAGGTCTGGGTTAAGTTTGGATATGATTATGTTTAGTTTTTATTGTTTTATAGGCACGGTTGAGCGTGGCGGAGATATCGCTGAGAAATGTGTACAGACAATAAAAGTGACGCGATCACATTGATCGGTTTGATACAAAAACATGATGAAGTTGGTACGAAAATGCTGATAAGGTATAAAATGTTATATTGGTGTAGTAGAAAATAACTTCTTTCGAGTCGCCAAAAATCCTTTTGAGAAACATGTTTTTAATGCAAAATGAGGCAATGTGCAAAATTTGTGCTCAATACGACTTGACCAATTTTCGGAACTTTAGCCCAACTAAGTGTGCTACCGACGATTTGGTATGTGAAAAAATAATTGAAACAAAAGTTGTATGGTTTCAGGAGTAATTTAGGTGGCACACAACTGAATCACCTTGTATAGACAGAATTCGTTGTAGTGGTACCGATAGCAGCGGCTTAAAACGGGTGTGATTTTGATACCGGTATTAGGAGCGAGGATTTCGGAGCAGCTGCGCGCCGCACAGTGGGCAATTTGGACGAAATCGGATTCAAAATCAAAGAACTTTCGATAGAAATGAGGTAGAGCGATGAAACTTTTTTTAAATTAAAGCTGAAACTTTGGAGAATATGGGAAAAATAGGGAGATTATTACCATCCAATCATTTCAACGAAAAAATGACTTCATTAGTTTTTGTCACAAAAATCTATTTTTTGCAAAATCCTGAGGTCGTAGACAAATTTTGAGACCAGATTTGAAATCAGCGTGAAAAAATCTATGGGAAATGATGTATAGCATGTTAAAAAAAAAATTTTTTTCCGCGCGTGGTATTGGAAAAACTAAAATTTTCTTGAATTTGTGCGCGTTTAACGAATTTTCTCGAGGTTGAAAAGCGTTCGTACCACAATCTCTCTATTTTTCCCATATTCTACAAAGTTTCAGCTTTCATTTAAAAAAAATTTCATCTCTCTACCTCATTCCTATCGAAAGTTCCTTGATTTTGAATCCGATTTCGTCCAAATTGCCCACTGTGCGCCGCTCCGGTAACAAACGTCGCGCAGTAAGAGAGCACACGCTATTATACAGTGGCGGCCATATACTTATGTACAGTTAATAAAATTAAATATTATTTCCTGTACACTTATACGTTAAACAAGTATACGAAAATCGATTATATTTTTTATAAGTTCACAATATATATAATAAGATACCAAAATAGCTTCCCTTAATTTACTATAATTAAAAAGTTTTTTATATTTTTATACTGAAGTGTAAAATTTTCTGCGGACACATAGTTAAGTACACATCGAAACACCTATATTTTCGCATGTTTCTTTAACTCATAATTATAATACATCAATATTTTGTATGTAGACCCATATTTTTTATAACTGCGACACATCTTCTGAGTATAGTGTACAATTCATCAATATTTTTCGGTGTTTGTTTATTTATATGTTTGTCGACATCAATCCACAGCATCTCGATTGGATTCAGATCCGGAAATTGTGCTGGCCACTTCATTACGTGAATATTATTGTCACTCAAGAAAGTCTTGACGACTTTTGCGGAATGTTTCGTATCATTATCCGCTTGATAGATCCACTCTTTTGGTATGTATTCTTTGGCGAATGGTAGCAATACATTTTTTACAATATCCAAATACACGTATCTGTCCATGATTTCAATTATCCGATGAATAGGACCTGTACCTTTCACTGCCATAGCTCCCCCCCCCCCCCCAAACGAGCACCGATCTACCACCACCTTTTACAGTCGGTTTAATTGAATTTTTATAAAATTCATTTCCTTTGCGACGTCTCAGGTATACTTTATCATCAGATCCAAATCGATTAAATTTCGATTCGTCTGTAAAAATTACTCTGCACCATTTCTGGGGCGTCCAGTTTAAATGTTCTTTCGCGAAAGCAATCCTAGCCCGACGATTTTTTTCTGAAATGAGCGGTTTCTTTCTGGCAACGCGCCCGTATAGTTGAAACCCATTAAGTCTTCGCTGGACAGTTCTAACACTTATTTTTTCATGGAGATCTATTGATATTTCATTGTGGATGGCAACTGCAGTTTTGAATCTGTCCGCTTCAAACAATCGGTGAATCTTGCGATCAGTTCTTTGATCAGTTTTTCGAGATCTCGTTTTACGAGGGACGTTGTCTGGTGTTCCATGAAGTTTAATATGTTGTATAGAATAATGGCAAGCCATAACGAATATTTCTAATTTTGCGGAAATCTTCCGGAGGACATTCCATCCTTCCGAAGCTGTTGCACTAATCGCCGCTGTTCTGGCGTGATATTTCTTCCTTTACTCATCACAGCACAATTGTAATACATCTAACTGTAAACTGTAAAAATATTGTTTACATTTGACTTAGCTGTGCGATACAGCAGCGTACGTAAGTAGTTGTCCGCTACAAAACCGACAGATCGAAACAAAATATTTACAAAATACTTATTTTCTCGAAATAAGTCAAAGTTCTACTGCAGATATGTACACCAGGGTCTAACACTCTTAGAAATAAATTGTTGATACTACTATCTGAGTTCCGTAGAAATAAGTCAGGTTTTAAAGTTAAAATATGAAGTGTACGTAAGTATATGGCCGCCGCTGTATGTATTTCGGAGCAACCGTATCTGTATTATTAACGTTCTTTTAAAAATCACTCCGGTTCGCCCATAATGCCTACAAAACCCCTATATCTTCGTTCCGGCATTACTGCGATATCAATATCATGCATTTTAAATCTTTGTCTAAAAATATTCTGAAAATTGTATTGCGATAAACTAAAAGAACCCAAAAAGTGACCGATAAATGTAAGTAAACGTACCGGTATAGATCCGGTATTTTACATTTCGGTCCGATAGTTTTTCGTGAATATCTTGGAACTTAAACGGGAACCGCCACTAATATGTAAACGAAAAAGTAGTTCGAAGTGTTGAGATTTATAATTATAACATATCGAAAAATTATGAAAATCGGTGGGTAGGTAGTTGTTCTGCAGTTTCGCCGGAATTGGAATTGTACATCTGATTAATCCGGATGAACAGTTGTGTTTGCAGCTGGGTCAGAGCGATCTTCCGGCGCACCCGCTCAGCCGGAGAGACCACCGCCCCCGCTTCCCCCGCCACGCTTTCCGAACAGCGGTGTCTGACAATGGGAAACAGCTCCTCTTAATATCGGTAATCTAGTGATCACGAACGCGTCAATTCTACTGCCGCTACTGTTCACCACTGACAGCTTCACTTTGGAAAATCAACTCTACGAGATCATCACGGAGGGGGGCAAGACCTGTGCGGCCTACCTGCGCAATGGTTTTCGTCGAGCAATGAACGCGTCGTCGTCCAACAACGGCTGGACTGCCAACAGAGGATTCGTAGATCATTAACGAGTCTCGTGCCTGAATCAACCAGAGACAACCAAGCCGGGTCACCTGTTGATCGCATTTGAACGCTGACTCGAGACAACGTCGATCGAAAACGGTCGGAACTCGGCCGGTAACTCGGTCGGTAACGAATACGCTTGAACGCGATCTTATTTTCGATACCAATATCCCGAATGATGAGAATACTTCGAACGGATAAAGTGAGAGTATCTGTAGGTCCGCGGAAAACTTGCTAGTATAACTGGGAAGGGGATAGCTCGAAAAGCCCGCGAAAGATAACGAAACGTTTTGCGAAAGTGATTGTGCCTAAACATTTACGTTCGAACGAAACGCGTGAGAAGGTTAGATAATGATCACTGAATGAGAATGAAATTGAACTTCGTGCGACATCGAAGAATATAGAAGATATAATTGCTAGATGCGATGAATCGTATAACGAAACCCCAGAGAGAAATATGGAATGGTGTATATCTATATACTTCACTTTTATATCGTTCATTTCATAGGATTTATTGCGGTTATATGACATTTTGTATCACTGTCGTCTTTGTAACTGATTGCACTGTACTAAATGATTATCTATTCGTTGATTGAAAAATCGAATTCGGAACGAATCTCTCGAACCATAAAAGTTGAGAAATCTGGTATCGACCAAATTTTACTCGGACTAGCTTTTCGACATTCGAATTACTAGTGACGTTAATCGCGCTATTTAACGTCGTTTTTAATATGGTGCCTCTTAATAGCAACGTTTAAAAAATCGATCATTCGAACTCGTAACACAATACGCGGTAGAATAAACGAGCGAGAGTCAGCTATTACTACGAAATTCAAACGGCGCGCACGCGAGAACGAACTGTCCGTCGCTAGTCTCAAAACGGCATACTTCAACAAATTCCATTTTCCAAATTTCGTACCTGCGTTCGATAACGTTGAAATTCTAATGAATATTTCGATAAATGAAAAGACTAACTACACGTTAATTTTTCGTTTGATAAATTTTAAGGGTTAGTTCTACTATTATACACCCGTTCGATTGAACAACCAGATTCGACAACACCCAGCACATTCGGAGGCATGCCTTTTCTTACTACATTTTGTCGTTGATATTTTACACGAAAATACACGTAATTTGATGTTACGCAAAACTCTTCGGGAGAAACTTCCCTTATATGTATGTATATAATATGTATATACTGTATACTTCTATCGTACTTACCACGTCGTTGCATAAGCAATTGTATGATAATCCTATACTATTCGACATAGTATATCCGATTCCCTATTAAGATAGCGTTACACAAAAATTGATTGTGTCGTTCATACGATATTTGTCTATTTCGACACTGAATCCCTTTCTACTGACCTGACCACTCGAACTGAGGTGGTCATCGACCGGAAACACCGTACACTGTTTGAGGCGACATCTTCTAACTGGAGAACAAACTACTTTCGAACATATGTTCTTCGAAATATATATATATATATATATATATATTTATTATTGACACTACGAGACAAATTCTATAATACAGAACATGAAACTATAATTTTCAATTAGACGAAAATTAGAGTGTTATTTAAATCCATTTTCTGTTGCCATTTTGCTTGCATGTATTATCAATTGGAAGGAAACAAACTATATAATACACATATACGTATACTTACTCATTTTAATTGTTAAGAAGCAGACACTGGAAATTCTTAGGCGATTTGGAGAGTTTTTGATTTCCTTGGGAAATAACGTAACATCACTTAACGAGGTCTGCCAACGCTGACAGTCGGAGACACTTTCATGTTAGCTCGTATCGAATAAAATTAAACACTTTCAAATCGGTTCGTATGGCAACGTAATCACCATACTAATATGTAGAATAGAAGGAAAAAAAAGTAAATGAATAAGGGGCATATGCACTAAAATCACATGTGCTAATTTAACGAAAATGAAAGAAAGAAACACTTTAAGTATAAGCTGTCCAAATCATACAGAATCGGTGAGAAAGGCAATAAACGCTATGGAACTGAAACTTATGCTAATGTAGATTTCCTTGCATAATAGGTATTATCAGAATTCTAGTCTATTGATCACTGATACTTAGACTAGGTATATGAATACATACATAGCTACTAGTCTATAGTAGCACGATATAAACAGACTAATGATAAAGAAAATCGCAAATTTCGCTAATATCATACACGTATGTTGAACGGGGACAAACATACGCGCCTCTCTCACTCGTAATGGCTGTACAATAAACGCGGACCGAGTACTGGCAGCATATCCATTTTTTAAATCGATTAAAGTCTTGACATAACGGACACTCACACCTACACGTGCACACGTAAACATACGATCGTAGTTGCAATCGCTCCGACTCGTATATACTAACTATGAATTCGATTGACGAAATCATTGAAATAAATAAGTTGAATTCAAAAGAGACCTATATAGTACCGCGCTAGGTTAAAGATATTTTTAAATACAATTGTGTATCTTTTACTTTTCATATTTCTACATTCTTTCAGTTGCGACGTAACGAGTCGATAGAAATCGCTCGAGAACGGACACATGAATTTATGATTCGTTGCGTCTTCGAGTTTAAACGTGATTATTCTTTTCGGACTATTATCCTGTTGAGAAAAGGCATGCTGTGATACACCTTCAATGAAAATTTCCAAGCAAATGACAACACGATCTACACCTAGACAAGAATAAGCTATAAACGATTTTTCTACCTTCGCCAGGATTAAAAATACAATTAGCGTTGTTAGATAAATATTCTACTGAAATTCAGTTATGTCAAGTATGCATACAAAATCAGTGAAACAACAGGAAATGTTTTTCTTGTTTCTCAAAGTTCTAAAGCAACGTAACGTAAGGTGTTCAAAGTGGTTTCAAGAAACACTTTAGTTATACCAGAGAAAAAAATAAGAACAGATTTAATTTCACTATAATTCATTCACACACGTAACAATCTATTTAGTGAACTCGTTTCTAAAACTGTAACATTATGCATATATTAATATATACATATGCAATGGTAACTCTTATGAGAGTACCTATTCCGCACACTCACTACAACTTTGATAAAGGAAATCAATAATGATTGCATACGTAGTTGGAGTCAATGATATGATATGAAAATTCACCGAATATTGCAACGTTTATAGAACCTTAAAGTAAAACAAAGAAAAAAGAAAGAGAATAAATGAACAAGAATTCGGAACAGTCAAGCAAAGTGATTACAATAACAATTTGTAAAATAAGTTCACTGCCACTCAAACAACTTGCGCTCTTTTGAAGAGCGCCGATACTCCAAATGTGAATGTGTACAGTTATGTGAAAAGTACTTATATCGTAATTATATTTACACATAATATTATTTAGAGTTACGTGAAACTAAATAACATGTAATAATATTAAAGAATGGTATACAGATGTAGGGTACAGATTAAAAAAAAAGAAAGAAAATCATTGATTGCAGGATTATTATATTCCAAAACAAGAAAAATTTATGCCTGCTCATTTGTATATTATACGTAAATCTTAGTGAGAAAATAAGTGTTTCTCTGGTAAAAGATGCTAACTTCTAATTATCCTCCCCATATTTTTTTTTGGTGATACTTACTTTAATCATAAAATATATCACACTTAATTATTTCCAACTTAACTGCACCCTGCTATTATAATAATTTAAAACTAATTCGTGAAGTAAGTTCAAGCAACCTTTGACTGACAAATATCTTTGTGATAATTTATAGTCTTTCTATTCAAGAAGATATTTTAATCCAAATGTACGTAGCAATTAATAACTACGTTTTATTTTTTTTTAAGGAATGATATTAAATTATCTAGAGAAACATTTGACTAATTTCTGATACGTACAACATAATTTTGAATTTTGATTAATAAAGAGACATGTGAATTTGTAATATTGTAACGTGGGTTTCTTTGCAATTGTATATATACGTAACAATTGTTTATAATATTTTAATTAATTATGATTAATGTATTTAAGGTGAACAGATCAATTTAAGTGGAAAGATCATACATGATATCTTTTAAATCTATAAATAAAAATATTTACAAAGTAAGACGTATGTGTTTTTAATTATATTGTTATTAACTGACAAAATAGATATGTAGTTTTAATTTAGTTTATTTATCAAAATTACATTATGTAATAAATATACAATTAAATATACCAATTTCTGATATAAATTATTATGGTTTACATTCTTGATGGTAGGGTTCTAAAGTTCGAAAATCTCTCCATGTTGGGGGTAAAGCACTATGTAAATGCAAACCACAACGTTTACAAGGGTCACTAAATAAATTATTCAGACTATGAAACCATGTCTAAAAGAAGAATTGGAGATTGTTAGTTACCTAAAATAGTAAGATCTTAGAAGTAATGATCTTGTTAGATTAGTTACCATAAATGATCGAACTGCTAATTCAGGTAATGCTGGAGAATAAAAGTGTAACATTGCAGCATGAGCATTTTCTGTTACTTTTCGAAAAACTTTATGCCTTGATTCTGTCCACAAATCCATAGTTTCTCCATAACCTTTCACTACTACCCATTCAATCATTAAACCTTTAAACGCTATTACACCTTTCAAAACATGTCCTAGAGTAACATGTAATACTGCATTTGATGCAAATGGTCGGGACACAGATATTGTCATATCATTGAAAAGTCTATCAAATGTGGCTATCATTGAATCCACTTGCCTAGAAAAAATATAAAATATGTATTATTACAAAATGTTATTAGAACACTTCAAATTTTATGTTAGTAAAGCAATTTAACTTACTGTTGAGGAACATTATGGTTACTCGTTTGAACTCTACCTCTCTTTGCTCTACTAGTATTAATGTAAGATCTCTTCAATGAATTTTGACTAAGGAGCGTTTGAGCAACATGACTATATTCGTGAACCTTATCAGTCCACTTATAACTATTGACAAGAGTACCATATAATGCTTGTCTTTCTTGCGTTGTTTCTTGACTTAAATATGCAGTACTTGCTAAATTAAATGGTCCAGGTGGTGGATTCAAACTGCTTACAGCTTGTTCAACATCTCTAAACATAAAAGATATTTACTATAATATATATTAGTGACAGAGGTATACAGGGTGTCGTATATAAATGTCCGAGCAAATATTTCATAACTGGTTGAAGTTACGACAAAGTTTAATAAAACAAATTTGCAAGGTTTTAAGTCTGCTATAATGTGCATGTAAAATATTTTGTTTTACTCGTGACCTTTGCGAGTTATGAAGGTCACCATCATTTTTTTAAAATAATACCCCCATTTTTTTACACATTTATGAAGGAGGAGACATTTGCAGTTAAAATCATATTAGGTAAAAAATTGATATTATGCATTGTTTACAAGATAATCGTATCTGAGATATCGAAGAAGTAAATTGAATTAATGATAATCTAATCATTACGAATTAATAATAATTGATAATCTGCGACTTTTACCCTTAAGCTCTCATCATGTAGCTCATAGCAACATTAACCGATTTCGATGAAAATTTGTATATGTATACATATAACTCACTTAGATTTACAAAATACATGTTTTAAATTTTTGTTATGAACACAAATGAAAAAGTTAAAAATCATAACCACTTTGTTCTTCGAAATTTCAAAAATATTTGTTTACACATTACCTAGTAAACTAATCCTTCTGACATCTAGAAAAATTTAAGTCGTTTGGTCCAATTTTAAAAAAGCTATTAGTTTTTAAAGGGTGCCCACTCAATACTGTGCATATATAAAACCAGATCATACCTTAAATTAACACTGACAGTTGTTAAAAGTTCTTGCAATTCGAGTAAATATTTATTTTCCTTATTTTCTTCTCCATGGTCTGCCCGTAAACCATTTCCAAGAGAATCAAACACTTGACCAACACTAGATCGTAGTACTTTAATTGCAGTCAATGCAGTTTGCAGCTGATCCATTATTATAATGTTCGAAGTATTATAACTTTAATCATAATAGACCGTACACACTTCACACAGTACAGCTTATTGGAATATAATGACTATAAAATGAAGCAAAATACTTTGGAAATACCGGGACACATAACCTTAAAAATATGTAAACATATGTACATACACTATTATTGAAATTAAGTATACGTGGTAGAGTTGTATTAATTAATTTTTTTGTTTTTGTTTATATGATATTATATTTTAAAGTTTCTTTAAAAATTATAAAAATTTCTATTCTAATAACAATACAGCTTTGTACTATATAGCAGTGCAACAACAAAACTACAAAACTACATGAAGAGATCGACTAGCATGCAATCACACTGTAACTGTAGCTCTGAAGAAATGATACATGTGAACGTATCTAAATTGAAAATTATTCAATCTTATATTTTATAATTTTCTGTACATCGTATCGATTTTAACAAAATTGAAATACGGTAAATATAATTAAATTAAAATGGGAGATGGGTTTATGTTATAATTTATTCTGGAAGTCTCCGTTACTATATACAGAGAGGCCTATACCTCGTTTATGGTTTAGGCACAGCGCAATTTTTACTAGCGCAATTTCGCTACTTATGTCTTTCGTTTTATTTTTTCTCATAGAATTATTTTCTAAAGGAATTATTGCGGGTAACTGAACAACCTCATATGTATTTTATTTCAGTTCAATCTTTAATCAGGATATCATTTCGGCAACAAATTAATAAAAAAATGATAGATTTTGTTATAATACATATTATAGCTTGAATATTATTATACTGCCTGTATTTCCAAATGTTTTCATTTTTACCTAGTTCTCATTTTTCTTTTCATACATAACAGTTGGACATAAAGTAATGGGGTCGCAGATTTGAAAAATACCCTGCAACGTTTTCTGTAAATAATGTCAGCTTTCCCTTTCTGGAGACTTCAAAATAAAAAAAAATTCGCAGGAGATTTGAGTCTAAGTAAAAATACTTTATGTCACCATTCTTCACATTCAATTTTTATGGCAGTATGTGGGGAGGATACATTGGGATACATGAAGTAACCACGTCCTGGCTGGTTGTGGTAGTTGTGATACGTCGGGTCATATATGGTAACATGCATAATTGTGCATGTGTGTGGTATCATCCAAAACTGTTGCATTAAACATTCTTTGATGTTATAAACATATTAGTTGACTTTTTCGTTTCCAATGTGTAATCGAAGAAGATCTTCGAAGAAGTATCATTTACTGTGTATTCTAATTGAAGTTATGTAGTTTTTGTGTCAGCGTCAGTTCCGCAGAAATATGGTTATATTTAGTATATGACGACCACTGTTGTGGAGCACAGAACACTGCCACTCCTCTGCCACAGTATTTACACATCTTCATTTTTTTTAATAATTTCAAAAAATGGAAGATATTTTTCAATGGTGTCGCGAAGGAAATGCCATGCAAGTGCGCGTTTGGCTTGATGATACTGAACATGACATGAATCAAGGGTAAATACAAGAAAATTCTTTTCTTTTCGAAGCAGTTGTTTAATCTTTTGCATTCGATTTTTGTCTAATCTTTCTCTGAAATGATAACTATTTTATTTTGTTTCGTATTATCACAGTTATGTTTATTCCATTTTCTATCACTTCGGATTAGAATGTTTACTAAATTTATAGTTTACTTAGTTATGAATAATGAAAGTTTTCTATCTTTCCATATTTTTCTCGTGCTTGATAATGTTCGCTTGATTACAATTGACTGAATTCCATGTACTATAATTAGCTTTGATGATAATTTTATTTCATTTGTGTGTAGTGATGACCACGGATTTAGTCCACTTCACTGGTGCTGTAAAGAGGGACACCTAAAATTGGCAGAATTACTAGTTAGTAGAGGTGCACGAATAAATGCTACCAATAGAGGAGATGATACTCCTCTTCATTTAGCTTCTGCACATGGACACAAGGAGATAGTTCAGCTGGTAAAAAAAAATATATATATAAAAGATTTAAGCACTTCTCGAAACTATGAAAATCTTATAAGACATAATGAGCTTAATCAGATACAAATTTATAGTTGCTGAGAAATCGGGCTGATGTTAATGTTACAAATGAGCATGGAAACACTGCCCTCCATTATGCATGCTTCTGGGGTGACCAGGCTGTTGCTGAAGAATTAGTTGCAGCAGGTGCTCTTGTCTCTATTGCAAATAAAGATGGTGATACCCCATTGGATAAGGCAAGAGGTCTACTTGCTAAAAGATTACATGGTACGGATAAAAATACTTACTATATAAAGCTACCATTAAGGGAGTGATTACTGCGAACTATTTTATTGTATGATTTTAATTTCTAGATCTGGCTGTAGAATATGGGCAGGACTTGAAAAAGATTCAGTTCAAGGATCAAAGTTGGCTGGGTTTGAAAACTAGAAGCCGTAAGGAAGTTTATGTTTATTATTCTTTTTATTTTTAATTTTTACATAGTTCTTTTGCCTCTCGGCTTTATACAGACTTCCAGTTATCGTGTAACTACATACTACCCATACATTGCACTTGTTTGTCCATCTTCTCTCTTTCATCCTCTCTCTCTATTGTTTCACCCATACTGTCTATACTGCATTGTCTATATCAGAAATACTAACTCTATATCTATCTTAATATTTATCCTATTATTTATGGTAGTATTAGGCCCCCAGCTATCCAATTGTCCATATATGTACTCCCACTCTTCTTCCGTTGTACCACCCATATTCTTTGACTTATTTTCTTTAGTATTCAATTTCTTGCTCCACAGCCCCCAACACTCTTTCCACGTGTTCCGTTGTCCTTGTTTTGTAACAATCCTCCAGTACATGCCCTATTGTCTCCTCTCCCCTTCTACACAAAGACATAGTGAAAAAAGCGATCGGTATGGAATGACCCATACAGATTATTGAAAATCAATTACAATGATATTAGCTCTATATACAATGATAACTCGAATTATTCCATGCAGGGGATGCAACATTATCAAGGCATAAAGGAATTAATATGGCAGATTTGTTGTTGCACACTCTTTTGGCCAGTACTCCAAGTGGTGAAACTTGGCGAGGACGTTGGCAAAACAATGACATAGTAGCAAAGCTTTTGACCATACGCGAATGTACATCGAGGATCTCCAGAGATTTCAATGAAGAGTTTCCGAAGTTAAGAATTTTCTCACATCCGAACGTTCTACCAGTTCTCGGATGTGTAAATCAACCACCACAATTAGCAACTGTCTCGCAGTACATGGCTCGTGGTAGTTTACACCGATTATTACACGGCGGTACAGGCGTAGTAGTCGACACAGCACGAGCATTGAGACTTGCTCTTGACGTTGCAAGAGCTATGGCGTTTCTTCACGGACTCGAGAGGCAAAACAGATGCAGGTTTCAGTTGAATAGTAAACATATTATGGTACTTCTGTTTTTTAAATTGTATATTGGTGAATGGAGCGTCTTATATTGGTGCCATTGTTTAAATACGTATGTAACAAATGACCGTGATGTTACAGATTGACGAAGATTTAACGGCTCGTGTAAATATGGCAGATTCGAAATTCTCATTCCAAGAGGTGGGACGAATTTATGAACCAGCCTGGATGTCACCAGAGGCACTAAGCAAGCGTCCAGCAGATATAAATTTGGAAGCCAGTGATATGTGGAGTTTTGCTGTTTTATTATGGGAACTTGCAACCAGAGAAGTTCCATTCGCTGATCTTTCTCCGATGGAATGCGGCATGAAGGTTAGTTTATTAAGCTTAAAGAAAATTTACTGTAAATCCTAAATTTTTAGAATAATTTCATTGTATATATGTTATAGATTGCTCTCGAAGATTTGCGTGTTAGTATACCACCGGGAATCTCACCTCACCTTGCTAAACTGATCAGGATCTGTATGAATGAAGATCCAGGGAAACGTCCATCATTTGACATGGTTGTTCCGATACTCGATAAGATGAAACGCTAGTTATCAATGCAATATTTCTTTCTTTCGTTTTAATTGATACATGATCAGCACGAATATGTCATTCCTAAACAAACGTAATGGATTTAATTAGATGAAACCTACCAAACTGCTATAAATGTTCAACACAGTGCCTGTACTAAAATAACAGAACTATATTTTTTATACAATAGTTTATGAAGATAACGATGTGACTTGATATTATATTTATATACATTGTTATGTAATATTTATAATGTATATGTATATCTATATTGATTATATTCACGCTTTTTTAAAAGAAAAGTAACTTTCTTTTTGTGAACGTAATACAGCCAGTTTTCTCAATTTCCGAATTTTTTATTTCAATAGCGTATGTAGTAATTTTATTTTACTTATGATTTAAAAACTTTTTTATTTTTGTTGTGTTACGTTTTACCTATGTAGTTTTATTGTATTCTAAAACGGAGTAGAAAACATATAATCTATAATTTCTATACTCATGGCAATTACTTTGACAATGTGCACTAATATGGTCGTTGATAATAGAACACATGAAGTGGCTGGCTATTTTCATATATCAACATAAATCTGTCTAATTTACGAGAATAAGTTAGAAAAACTTGTTAAGTTGGTGAGTTGGTCGTTATTAACCCTTACCACTCGAATGGCGACTGTAAGGCGCCACTAAAAATTGCTGTATCATTATTCAAAATATTTTTTACATTATTAAATTTGTGTGTATTTAATAAATTACTAAACATTTCAGTAGTGTACGAGTAAATTGCACCATTTTCGTATGTACAGCATGAACAAATATGTATAGGAAGGAAATATTCTAGGTCGGAAGAAATGTTTCGTTTTGGAGTTAAAATGCCTTCGAGTGCAAAGGGTTAATAATGCTTTGGTAATGCTTACCAAATTCAACTTAAGCTCGAGATTAAAAATTTGTACATACTTCGAACAATTACAAGTATACTCGTTTAGCTATTATTATTTTTATTCAAGAAACCATTTGGTGTTTAAAACTATATCATTTTCTCTCACAAATTAAATAACTTTTTCTTTGTATTAAGTTCTGTTGCAGAAGACATTACAAGAAAGGAATTATTATTTATCTTTTTACGTTTACGTCTATATTTTACTTTTATTAAGCAAACTGTTGAAAAAATGTTATTAGTTTGTATGTTGTATTATTATATCCTAGGATCCACAACCAGTTGCATTATGGGAAGGTATATGAAGGATGTTTCCCAAAGTACTGGAATAGTATGCACACAAAAATCAGATGAATTTTGTGATAAGATCCACGGAAGTGAGGATTGTCTATACCTTAATGTTTATACTAATTCCTTGATCGGATGTAAACCAGTTATGTTCTGGTAGCACGAAGGTACATTCATAGAAGGATCCAGCAGCTACAATTCTTCAGACCTGATTACTAAACTGCGGATATTTATGCAAACTAAAAATTGTTCGTATTAATTGCAACACATAGGAACCAAACAACAGTCTACTTTTCTGTTTCGCGGCTTTATTAAGTTGTAAGAATTAATTAGATATTCATAAATTCATTTAATCTTCCTATTGTTTAAAATTACAACCACGCATTATTGCCACAAATGCAAAGAATCTGTAGTCTACTGATTGCTTGTACTTACAGTCATCGTCGTTATAACTAATTATAGATTGGATATTTTCGGTTAGTTGCACCTTTATATTTATAAAAGCAATATCAAAATGCATGCCTGTACTTTCATTAAATCAAGTAATTTCGAATTTAATATTTAACAGCAAAAGCGGTACACTGTTCAATGAAAATCAATCCAGTAACCAGAGGGTAAAATATGTGATTGCTGCTTTGGAATTGGTTAATGAAAACATTGCTAAAAGTGGAGGTGATCAAACAATGTCACAGTTATTGGTGATAGCGTTAGAGCAGCTATAACATATTATTTAGTAGTATCACCACTTACGAAAGGTACAACTTCATATATTTGTAATAAATTTCAAACGTTTCTAACATCCTCAACATGTGTAAGTACAATATAACGGGTAAGTACTGGATGTTTCGTTTACAAAAGCACATACAAAAGTGTATGAGGAAAAAGTTATATAGTTTGAGTTTTCAATATTATCGAAGGTTTTTTCACATTTCTATTGTAACTGATGAAAAACTGATTTTAAAACTGTAAATATATGTTCATATTTTATTTTTGCTCAAAATTGTTATTATTATTCAATTTTACGGTACCAAAGTACTTTAACAAATAGTTCAGTTTTATGAATAAGTGTATCCTTCTGAACCATGTAATTTGCATTTAGAAATGTAACTTGAACATAGTAAAATCCCATTTATTAGAGCATATTGGGAGCATGACGATTGATTGGCATGGCAGCATATAATAAGAGCTCATTAATACTCTTAACGCTTGTCTATATGTACTTACCAGTTTCTATATGAACTCATACATTTGTAACTGACCATGACCTTGTTTAAAAAAAATGAAGTGCAAGTAAATGAAATTACAAAGTATTTTATGAAATATTTGACTGCATCATTTAAACGAGGACATACTATCTATACAGTGTATCAAGAAAGCAATGGTTATCCATTTTAAAGATAGTTCCCTGTATGTTGGACAGTTATTTATAAAAAGTCAGAAAACCAGGAAAGTTAAAAACTCACAATTGTTTATACATATTAATTTCTTTTGGTACAGGTTCCACAAAGAAATTTATAATCTTAAAGATTCCATGAGTTGATGAAGTTGGAGACTTCTGATCTTTTATTTCTATGGCCTTAAATTGTTGTTAAAACATAACATGTTTTATTAGCGTTATCTCAGATTAAATGAATAAAGTACTGTAATATTTTGCAGAGATTCTCAGTTACTTTCACCTAGGCTTGCTTTTGAACTTGTCACCCTTTTGATGACAAAACAATTTTCATTGTTGGAAATAATTTTGCGGATGGTGATTATAATTTAATGAACATTGAAAAATGGTTCTCAAAATTTATATTTTCATTTCCAAATATAGGATTTTTTCATAAAACAATTGCACATGCTGGATGTTTGCTATGTCCTTGGCTATCAGGTGAACAATATGAGCCTAAACTTTTGCATAGACTCTAAGGATCCCAAGAAAATAGTTAAAATTCCGCGAGAAATGCACAGTAAACAATTTGGTTTGAATTTGTCTCCAAATTGCTATCCATACGTTTCCGCATTAGGCTCAGTATTTGAGTGCAAAGTCTATAGCCAAAATTTCATGCCAAATTGAAGCCAAACCTTGGCTGCGTTCAGCTTCGTTATAGAGGGCAGGTCGGTCGTATTAAGAGGGAAACCTAACCTTGTTCTGAAAGTAAATATCGGGGAAAATCGGAGCATAATACATTTATACACATATTTTATTTTTTACAATAAATTTTTTACGGCGCTTTGTCTTTCACTGCATATTGTGGTGTTTACGCATCACTTTTGCGAACAAGGTTACGTCCGCTCTTAGTGCGACGAACCTGCCCTCTATAACAAGGGCCGAACGTAGCCAAGTTTTGGCAACATTTGGTATGAAATTTTGCCTGCATACTTTGCACTCAATTTGCGATCCATCTGTCTCCGCTATTTGACTAGGAATTTGTCGACACATTTGGGTGCCAAATTTATATAAAATGGGGACCAAATTCTGCTCCAAGCAGGGTTTGGTACCAAATGGGCAAATCTTTTGCTTGCAAAGTGTGGGCTAATTGGGCAGTTAGCAAATTTCTAGGACAAATTCTGCGGAACAGGCAAGAAATTCTTTTTATCTTCCTTTTACTTTAGAAGTTCTATTACAGTATTCTTTTCGTAACTGTGAAAACTTCGGGTCTGCCTTAGGGATTGAAGAAGAAAGAGGGACTGAGGTTTAACGCTTCGATTCTCTGTCTCTCTTTCTTTTCCGTTCGCCATTCTTTTTGACGCCCAAAACTTTAGTCGCGTATTTAATAATTGTAATCGTAATTACTGTCATTTAACCGATTAAAAGTGGGAAAATTGTTATTTTTCACGATTTTTTACTTAAAATCGCACTTTTAATTGTTCATAACTCGTAAACGATTTAACCAATATCGATGAAATTGTCAGCATGGATATAATTTATTTGAGTGATCAAATATTTCTTTTATTTGGGGCTCAAATAAAAGAGTACAATTGTAAAAAAAGCTGAAAAAACCAACTTCTACTATTTCTTTTGCGATTCCGACCAATTCAAATTTTTTTTTAATTTTTTGCATCTCGTCTAATAAACTAATCCTTCCAACTTCTTAAAAACACTCAATTCATTTGGTCTAATTTTAAAAAAGTTATGCTGTTTCAAATAGTGTGGATTCAGTTTTGCTCCTTACTGTAAGTTTATCGACAAGGAACATAATTAATCATATTGTAGAGACGACTCATTTGGATGAAGTGGGGTATCTGTTCTATTGCCCTACTATTAGATATAAACTCTGTGCTATGAAGGGAAGAGACGAAGGAAAGAATTATTCATAAAATGCCTATGTAAAATATGGACCAACTTTACCAAAATGGGGTATAGTAATGATAACATTCCAAATATAATTTAACTTATTTTCAATATTTATATATTCATATACGACGTATACATTTAATCTAGGAATCCTACTCCAAATACCGATAAAATATGTCAAGGTTCTTTAGAAGCCTGTGATAAAGGACGAATTGAATTGTCTGGATATTGGTGACGAGTCGAGAATATCAATTATGGGACTACAAGTTTTTAGCAACAAATAAAATTTTATGTTCAACGTATAATAACGAATTAAAGAATATATAATTAATATATAAGAATAAGAATATATAATAAAAATGTAAGAGAATAGGGAAGGATGTAATAAATAGGGTAATAAGAAAGAAAGAGAGAGAGAGAGAGAGAGAGAGAGAGAGAGAGAGAGAGAGAACTGTCTACCTATAATAGTGCGTTACTCGCCGGAAACGTTTAAGTTCAAAGTAATAGCAAGAGCAAGCAAGCTACGTCGACTGTGAGCGATCGGTTATTATAAATGAACTAACAAAAACGATCGACCAAGGATAACTTATGAAAATGAATATCCCATCATTTTTTATTATATCCTCTTGAAGGTAAATTGTAAAGAACGAGGAAACAATCATTTTTAATTCGATCGAGTAACTTTGTTATTGAAAAAATTGTAATGATGTACATAAAGGCTCACAATTTTCAAAATCGCTAACAATGATTAATATTTATTTCTTCTTCGCAATAAACGAGTTTGATACAGGAACTGGAAGATCAAAGACTGTATTAAAGGTCAATGTCCTTATCATTGTTATCTTTAAATCATTAATACACGATCTGATAAAAGTAAATGGTTTATTGTTTGTGGAAAAGTCATCACAAAAACTTTTATATCGAGCAGATTGAATGAGATCGGGAAAGATAAATGACTTTCAAAAATTTCGAAGTTGTATATGCATATACATGTATAATGTATACTAGAATTATATGTAGATACTGTGTTTATAACTTTGAAAAATAAGCAGTGTTTACTTCAACAGGCTATAGTCTTTAATAAAATAAAAAATCTAGTAAAAAAGTTCGAGATCGCTTAATGGACAGGCTTATGTCGTCACGATCAGCATCACACGTATAAAAAATTTTAGGGAAGTGCAGATTCAAAGTTCAACCGACAGTCGTGATTTTCTACATTTTTTAAAATAGACACGGTAGTAACTTTATTCAATCCTGACATCATTAAGTACACAATTTCCGCTTATTCATCTGCTGTATCTCAAAGTAGGCTACGAGACTAGAAGCAAATTGTAAATGTATCGCAAAAATTACTCACAAACGAGTATTATCTATTTCATTTTTAGCAACTCTTAATAATCCAAGCAATATAGAGATTGATAGAATTGTGAAAAGTATTGGATGTATATAGATAGATTAATCGTTAATTTCGACTATTATCAACGACTATTGTACACATCATTGTCGATGTTTATGAAAACTGCTTACTTTATTCTAAAAAATGCTTACTTCATGTTCATTCTGCTGACTTCACTTTCTAACCTTAAACACGGTACCATATTTCAACGTTAAAGCGTTAAAAAACTTAAACAGACGTTTGTTGAGATCACGCAAGGTTCTCTGAAACTGTTCCATCTACGATTCTGATGTCACCTTTCTGATATCAACACTTTGATACAATAAGTAGATAACATGATTACAGTGCGGATACGATTCGCGCCTTACACCAAAACTCTCCGCAGAGGACATTGGACCGTTGTCAAGTTTGTTAGAGCGTGGTCAACAATGAACGAACCGATAGTTACAGTAAAGCAAGGTAAATTACGAGGAGCTGTACAAAAAAGTGTCTTTGGTAGCTCTTTCATCGCGTTTCATGAGATACCATTCGCTGCTCCCCCTATCGGAGAACTCAGATTTAAGGTAATAAATCTTCTAAATCGATTAATATTCGTTCAGATACGTTTCGAATGTCAACTCTTAGCAAACTCTAATGTCAAATACTTTTTACGCTTTACTTTAAGCAAATCACGAGGAAACTTTGGATTTATCTGTGTACCGAACACGGTGTTTATTAGATTTAAATTGATCGATCATTTTTTTCTCGATTCAACGAATAGGATCCACAACCACCGACTCCATGGACCGGTATCAAGGATACCGCAGAAGCTCATGGGATACGTGGTCCACAATTACGAGAAGTGCCCCCGATCGATGTAGTCGGCCAAGAGGATTGTCTCTACCTTAATGTTTACACTAATTCACTTAGTGAACGTAAACCGGTAATGTTTTGGATCCATGGCGGCTCATTCCTAATAGGAACAGGAAGTTTCGTAGATAAACGGCCAGATTACTTGGTTGCAAAGGACGTCGTGGTGGTTTCAACTAATTATAGACTTGGCGCTTTTGGTTAGTTATTTGAAATGTATTAATAACATTTTAATCTAACGCTTATTTAAAATAATGAATTAATTAATCCCTTGCCATATGATGAATTCGACAAACGCGTTATCATTCGACCTTTTTGAAAAAGGAGTATCTTCAATTCGAAAGTTTAGAAAATTAATAACACTCTGTGTCAATAAATATATGGATATTTATTACTGGAGTGCGGATCTCTATGCAAAATAAAAATGTTCTACATCAATTACAAGAGACAGGAGCTAAATCGCAATGCCTTTATTTCTGAAATAATTTTAATTGGATAATGATAATGTATCCTTAAAGTTTAATCTTCATACGATTAAACATTTTATTTATTTGTTATAAATGAAGAAAGTCACAGTCTACTTATTACATATTTGGCTGCCCTAATTTCCTCTAAAGGATTACAATTAACTCCTGAAAATTTAGCTGTTTTATGAGTTTATTTTGTATCTTACAAATTGTAAGAGATAGAAACAAAATTTCGACACACAGTCGGATAGGGACAAGAAGGCTGACAAAATGTCTTTCTCTGATACAATGTTGCACGGAGAAACGGACAGCGAAGCTCGAGAGCAGAGTTGGGCAAAATATTTATCTAAATAAAAATTTCGTATAACGAATAAAAGATTAAAAAAGTATCTTTATTCGACGAGTATCGAATAAATAATTTTATTCGACGAGAATTTATCCGACGAATAAAGATATTTTTTTTTATTCGAAGCGGATTTATTCGAACTTCGAATAATTTTTTCATCTTTTATCTACATCTTTTATTCGAAGGCTTCGAAAGGCTTTAACGAGATTGTAATTTTTATCGTAACATTACGTATCAGTGAAACTTGTTCGATTACACACGAATTTGACCTCACTTTCATCAGGAAAATCCCCTCCATTCGCTCGTCACAATTTCATGAGGATATATTGAAAAATCTAAAAGTTTAAACTTTCATACGTGCGCGATTCTCCATTCGCTTACATTGTAAGTCGTCTGTCGTCGCTGGGTCTTTGAAGCTCGGCGCTCGGCAAAAGTTATTCGAAGATTTATTCGAAGCCTTCGAATAAAAGATACAGATAAAAGATGAAAAAATTATTCGAAGTTCGAATAAATCCGCTTCGAATAAAAAAAATCATCTTTATTCGTCGGATAAATTCTCGTCGAATAAAATTATTTATTCGATACTCGTCGAATAAAGATACTTTTTTTATTCGAACCTTCGAATAACGAATAAAGGTAAAGTATCTTTTATTCGAATCGTTATTTAAATAATGCTCAACTCTGCTCGAGAGCCGTCGCCATCAAGGAGTGTACATAAACAGGGCCCGCTCTAGGGGGGGGGGGAGACAACCCGGGCATTTGCCTGGGGCGCCATTTTGGCTTTGGCTGTAAGTGTGAGAAAAATATTGATGTGTTAAATACCCAATTAATAAAAAATTTCAGACTACCCTTGCCAGACAATTTTGCTAAAAAAAAGAAGGTCATTTTGTTCAGCGCGGTGCTTAGTGCTTAAAAAAGGGCGGCAATTTGTTTTTTTGCCCGGGGCGTCGTAACCGCTAGAGCGGGCCCTGACATAACACGATCGGGTATATCGGTGTGAGACCAGAAGACCACTGCTAATTCAATTACAAAACTTTTTTATTTTTCATTATTTTTTTATGGGACTTTCACGAACATATTCGTGGTATTTTTCTAATCAAATTGATACCAAATATGATATAAATCCGATGATATTTATTTGTGTAAGGAACTAAGAAAGTTACTTCTCATTACACAAATCTTCTTTTCCGGAAATCACGATTCTTTAGAGAATCCCGACTTTTTCGGAAATCCTAATACTTTCGAGAATTTCGAAATTTTCGGGTACCCGTCCCGAACCCGAAAAAATTTCGTGTTTCCGAACCGACCCGATATTTCGGGTTCTCGCACACTCCTACTAATCAGCATTCTTTAACCATTCAACATTTCTAAATCAGTCTCGTACTATACTTATATAACTATCTCGCCGATCTTCTGTCGAACATTGTACGCGTCGTAAGGCTTTAAAATAAGTTCTGAAATGGATCAAAGAGCAATTATTATTAACTTGTGTTCGATCGCTTCACCCCGGAATCAAACAAAGGTCATTGAGGCTAAGTCCTTCTTTGTAAATATGTATCGATCAGTAGTAGAACCCTAAGGCGAGGGATGAATAAAAGAGTTTAGTCTTATTTCAGGTAATTAAATTTGAAACGGTATGTCGCAGGTTTTTTAAATCTGGGTCACAAGGCTGCGCCAGGCAATCAGGGACTGAAAGATCTGATCGCTGCTCTGGAATGGGTCAAAGAGAACATAGCGAATTTTGGGGGCGATCCTAATAATGTCACAATATTCGGGGCCAGTGTTGGAGGAACTTTGGCACATGCATTGGCAATATCGCCACGAGCGCAAGGTAATTGATGACCACAATGGCGGCTATTTGCTTACGTACTAATGATCTTTTGAATACCAAGTGGCGTATAGTTTCTTGGGAAGCTTGCAAAAGCATCCTAACAATACTTTCGTCAAGTTTGTACCTCCTGGTATAAAGTCTCAATAATGTTTCTGTTAATTCCGAGATTCCAATGACATTTATGTACACTTTGTTCCGGGCTGACAGTATCGAGGCGGACAATTACTTGCGTACATTGTGATAGTAGCTCGGTACGTCTATATATCAACGTTGTAAGGAACTTTTATCAATATTCATTGAACACTTGAGACAATTAGAAGTGCGTTGTAAGTGACCGCGATGAGTGAAGGTGAAGGAACAGGGTTGTCGGAGACGGGTGCCTCAGAATAAGTGTTCAAATCAGGTGTACGTGGCTGAGTCGTTTATTTATTATGAGTGATGTCGCGAGAACGTCCGGGGTAGTTCAACTAGAACGGCGATTAGCTTCGACTCGCGATTGAACTTGGACTGCGATTTAGCAGCGACCGGACTGCGACTAGACTCTAAGTGACTCGGCGGAGAATCGGCTGTGACTAGACTTCGTGACCGACTAGCTCGCGTCGGTAGTCTGCTGCCTTATATCCTCGAAAATGCTTGTCCCGATGCAGCGGGGTGTCTTCCGGGCCCCGTGCCAAGTGCGGTACGTGACTGCTGGCTTACGTCAACGGGCCCAGCTTTCCCGGGTGATAGAAACCAGGCATGCGTCGCTGAGACACTCTAGGCTGGAGACCCTTAGACTACCGAAAATTTATGGCGTCCACTTGCGCTATTGAGTTCGTCGCTAGGAACTACAAGGACACATCTGTCCGCTAAGTGGCCAAAAACGTTACAGACGTTTTCTCACAAATAGCGTCTTATGCTGTGCAAACCATAAATCTTTCTTGGTGCCGGTGCGCTGAAGATTTCTCTTCCGGCGCCCAGCTAGCCGCTACAAAGGAAAGAATGTGATATCAGATCGACCACGTTAAGTATAAATGCATCGCAAAGCTAGAAAAAAATTCCGAGAGATAGTTGAAGACCAGGGACATCTGTAATGACTTGCTGCCATGAAATTCAACATATTTAGCGTCATATAACATTCTTCGCAAATATAGATCATGAAAAACGGACTCTAGAACAGACCAGGTTATTTATCAATTATCCAAAATGAACAGATTTGAGACAGCTGTTGGCATTTATAAAGAAATACAATGAGTTCGTGATATATGTCGCCGAGGCCTGGATGATAAAGGTCGCGGAATTATCCCCACTATCGCGGGGTATACCACGTGAGGGTCCAAGAAGCTTGAGAGACCTCGGTCGCCGAGGAGTGTACCACAATATGGGTTGATCAGAAGACCACTACTAATCCAATAACAAAACTTCTTTATTTTTCATTATTTTTTTATGGGACTTTCACCAACATATTCATTGCATCTTTCTAGTGAAAATGATACCAAATATGATATAGTAACGATGATATTTACTTATGTAATGAACGATTAAAGTTTCGGACGCAAAGAAGGACAGCGTATGGGAAAGAAAGAGAGGTAGAGAGTCGAAGTGTTCGGGAAAGACTGGGGTGAGCTCAGGCCTTCAAATCAAATCTTAAACTTTTTTATTACGAATTATTTTTTTACGAGACTTTCATCAACATATTTGTGACATTTTTCTAATGAAAATGATACTAAATATGATATAATTTCGATGATAATTACTTTTGTAATAAACGATTAAAGTTTCGTGTAGGAAAGGACATCGTATGGGAAAGAAAGAGACGCGGAGAGTCGAAGCGTTCGGGAAAGATGAAAGACTGGCGTGAGCTCTGGCCTTTGAATCAAAACTTAAACTTTTTTTATTATTAACTATTTTTTTATGAGACTTTCACGAATATATTTGTGGAATTTTTCTGATTAAAATGATATAAAACACGATATCATTCGGATCATATTTACACTAATTTTCCGTTAATATAATTGTAATGGGAAGTAACTTTCATTGTTCATTGTACAAGTAAATATCATCGGAACTATATCATATTTGATATCATTTTCATTAGAAAAATGTCACGAATATGATGGTGAAAGTCCCATTAAAAAATAATGAAAAATAAAGAATTTTTGTTATTTTAGTATTATGTTTGCACTCCTCAGCGACCGAGGCCACTTCGTTGCCCTTTTCTACGTAGAGTAACTCCTGGAAAACAAGCGACATCAAGACCCGTACTGCTGCCATACTACGCGAATTCACTGTAATACCAAATCTTTATAAAAATGTTAGTGTTAGCACAGTCCATCGTCGATTAAATGAATTTCTATTAAAAGGAAGGGCTGCAAGAAAGAAGTTCTTTGTTTCGGTCAAAAATCGACTTGCCAGAATAGCTGTTGCGAAAGAATAATGTTCATGGTAATTTTTACAGGTGCATCAAAATACAGATTCGGATGTAATGGCGAAACTTAGGCAACGTTAAGCGTCACAAAATTTTACAAAATTGACGATCGATGAAGGTGATACATCGGTATTTGTTTGGGGTGCGATGTTCATGAATGGTGTGGGCCCCATTCATTGATTGCAAGAAATCATGGACCGTTATGTTTATTTAAATGTAACAAAAAAGTTATTGCAATTATATGCGCAGAGATGAATTGCAATTGTTTGGGTGTATCAAGCTGATAACTACTGAAAACATAGCGCACGTGTCCTTAAATGATTTTCAACAGACCAGAATCTTCAGTTTTTTAAATGTTCGGTACAATCTCTAGAACTCAACCCCATTGAGATGATTTGGTTCAATGTGCAGAAATAGAGGGTGTCCCGATATTGATGGTACAATCTTGGAGGGGGTGATTCTACATGAGAAAAGAAGTCGAAAATATGAAATACAATTTTTTTACCGCAGCTTTGTTTTCGAGACAATCCAGTTTGAAAATGCAGCGAATACGCATGTTATTCGATAGGAATCGTCTGACGCGTCTGATCATGACCACCCAATTCTACTTCTTGCATATAGGTACTAAACACGCGAACCCGACGGATCTTTAAACTCAATTTTCTATTATTTCGAAATATTAAGTATTTTCAGTTTTAAGTTAACGATTAATGCAATGATATACAAGTTGTTCACTTGTACGTAAGAAATTGTCCGTTCCAAAAATTACTGTCTAGCATATAATATTTACAATTGAGTACTTGATACCTATACTAATTTCTCTCGTACTTAACACTAACCGTACTACGATCGATCAGGTTGCTGGTTTCACATTTCTTGTTTTATGATAATTATTGAAATTACAAAAATGCTTCCATGAGATATTATTAAATAAACGTCTTCATTAAAATACTTGTTGTTATAAAACTGCGTAAAATCTAAATAAATTAAGTCTTCCAATGTTTATAAAATAACATCTATTAGTCACATTTTGTGCTCGGTACAGTTAGTATTAATGAAAGAAGGTTCAAATTTTATAAAAATATAATTTTTATACATTTGTGAACTTTTCATAAGAGCACAGAGGGTTTACAATATTAGACACTACTTGCATGAGAGTAATAGTCGTTGTTTATTGACTGATAACTCGAGCATTAATAAGCCCGTACATTAATAAGCCCGACGTTCGTTTGCAAAAATGTAGAAAAGCGATAAACTACATTTACGTTCTGATAAAAAACTATGTAGTCATTGTTGTCCGTAGGACTCTTTCACAAAGCGATTATGCAAAGTGGATTGTTGACGTGCCCGTGGAGCTGGAATCAAAGTAAACCTGAGCGAGGTTTCAGACTTGCGAAAATCCTTGGCACAGATTCCACTGATCCTGAAGAAGTTGTTCGATACCTTCGTACCATTGACGCTAATGATATCGTCATGGCTTTGGAGGGCGTACTTACGCAGCAGGCAAATAAGTTTTTTTTTAATGCATTTAATAATGACGGGCAACCCTACGATACAGTAGAATCTTCATTCGTGTGAACGCAGCGGGAAACGAGTGGATTCATGTGGTTCATGTAACTGGGTTTTTCATGTAGGTTTACAGTTTTTTAGACTACTTTTCAACACGAGCATTAAATTGTATTTTATTTAGTCGTTTAGGGAACTGTTATAGTTAGTATCACATTTATTTTATGCTTTCATTCATGCTTTAACCTCTTAACCGAGGATGACGACTTAATTCGTTATCGGTATTCGCTATCATCTTTAAGAAATTCTTTATTTTTTCTTTAATTCAACGAATAACTCTGTCCCTTAATTGTCTTCCACTATTCGTATTGGTATAAACCATGTCGCACTTACGTCGATTAAGATAATATTTTTATTAACCCAATGTCACTTGTCTTTTGTTACGTCTTCGTATGTGTTCATAATTGCAAACTCACTCGGTTAAAAGATTAAGAAATATAAAAATTTAGGGAATTACAAAATCGAAATTGAGTTTGTTAGAAGTGATCAAGTACGTTCGTGAACAAAATGTTCAAATGGCTATCTATGATTCTAGTAATTATGCTTTTGAGTAAGTCAGAAATTTAGATTCTTATTTAGTATAAGCGACTATACTCTATAACTGAGACTATACTCTTTATCTTGTGCAACAAGTATTTTGAAAATTGAAAAACTGTAGGACAAGACTGTGTACATGTATTTTATGTGACAGTAAATATACAGTACTTCCGTGTTTAACGTGGTAATTAACTGCGATACGGGTTATCGTGACAGGTGTATTGGGGACACACAGGCTTAATTTATCTCTGGATCAGATCTTGTGATATGAGGTGTATCAAATATAAATCTGAATTATTATTTTTTTAATTTATTGAATCATCATAAAAATATGAATCTTACTTTTCTACGTAATCTCCTGACTTGGAAACACATTTTTCCCAACGAATAAGTAGTTTTTTTATGCCGCTGTTGTAAAATGAAGGTGGTTATGACACGAGCCATTTGCGCAAGAATACTTCGAAAGCAGCATTGTCGTCAAATCTCCGTCCTCCAAGTATTTTTTAGAGTGAAGACATGACAAATGAGAGAGATGAGTCCAGGGGAAATCCTTAATATTTTGTTGTGTTAGTGTAGCTGTACGGGGCTGGGCGTTGTCGTAAAGCAGAATAATGTCTCGAATGGGAAATTCGCGTCTTTTCTGACGATTTGCAAGTGTCAGTAATAATTGTTTGAGCACTGCCGTGAAGGCAGTTAACAGTGCAAATTGTCTCCCCTGTCATGTTGGTCCACGGGCGACATTAGTGATTTTCATTTTCAACACTCTCTTGTTACTTACTTGTTTTAATTGTTAGTTGTTACTAGTGTTCCTGATTTCTCAACATTTTTCATTTCTCGAGAAATGAGAAATAAGACTATATTTCTCGATAATTCTCGAGAATTCTCGAGAATTTTTAATAAAATAAAAGGATATTGGGAAACTTTTACCAAATTTTTATAAAGTGAAACATTACGCTTTTGTTTTGAAACGACTTCTTAAGAAGCATAATGCGTCTAATGTAGAATCAGACAATCTACTTCTTTTTTTTTGTAACAAAATCTGTAGCCGTAGAAAAATTTCTTTCATTTTGTGCGGATGTTGGCTTTATCGTATACAGAACATCCAAAAGTTGCTGAAAATTGGGTGTCCTTTTTCCAGTGGACTCAAAAAGTTGGAATTCCTTTGCTAGAGTCCGGAATTTATTTTCTTCTGCCGGTTAATTCCGGTTAATATTCGCTCGACCCACGTATCATGGCAAAAAAATCTGAGAAACATTGTTATAAGATATACATGTTGAGCTATCTGTGTTTAATATTTTAGCACTTCATGTACATTACCGTTTTCAAACTTTTATAATTTCGATATATTTTTACAATATATTTCTGAAGCACATTAGAAATTAAAAGTAAAATCGAAACTCTAAACTTCGTTAAAGTTATCATTTATTAAATAATAACACTGGTGTTTTATAATGTCAAATTTAAACTGTTACAATTCATACACGTATTCAAAATTTAATATTTCAATGGACTGTGAACATTTCAATTTCCTGTTTACCGATTCGTTTATGTGAGGATATAATAGAAGTCAAAAAGATGTTTGCGTCACCGTAAATGGAATTCTACTGTTGTGGGTCGCCAATTTAAAGATGACTGTAGCATTTATGCAAAGTAATATAGTTCACGTAAAAACATACACAGTTAGATAATAATTCCTCTTGCGTTCTTTTCATAGGAAAAGAAAGATTTTGCTCTTACGATTGGGCTGAACACTGATGATATGGCGGAAAATCCAGTTTTGCCATTTCCTATGGAGGAAATGGCCACAAAAGAAGCTTGTGTTCCCGTTATTGTTGGATACACGTCTCACGAGTTTCTAATGTTTATAAGAGGTGATTATTATCAATAATATTCCTTCAGCTGTTTCCATTAATATTAGAACTACTTGAATTATTGAATAAATACATTTCTTCAGACATATTATAAAAATTGCTAAAAATTTGAATACATACACTGTTGTTATTTTTGTGGTATTGTAAAATAGTCACCTTTAGTGCTTTGTAAGTCTAATGTTAAGTATATTCATACTTCATATTTGTGTAATTTTTTAGGCATTTCAGAAGCGATAACGAAAAAGCCCAATGAACTTATAACGTCGCAAGTGAAAAAATTAGCGTCGCTAAAAGATTTAGGTCCCGAAGAAACCAAGAAGTTATTAAAAGCTGTTGAGATGACTTATTTCGATGGAGAAATCGGTCCGGAAAAATTAGAGCAAGCTGTACGTTTCCTGAGTGATGTTTATTTCGGCATTTCCGCAAAATTGTATGTAGAGGATCGGGTGAAGAGAACATCAGCCCCTACTTACTTTTATATATACACATATGTCGGCACTCAGAAAACACATACGGACATCTTGGTCGATCGTGTCATTAAAGGTAATCTAGTTTCTTAAATATCTTACATGCAGCTCATTTAGTATACATATCGACTATCGCAGCAGCACTAATTAAGTAAGATAAATTTCAAGGACGCGTTTTGCTCACTCTACTCATTTAACAGTAGATTGCGGATTTATGCATTTGTGACAAAACTGAGTGGGCGTAATTTTAGGCAGTAGAAAGATTAAAAAAATTTACGCATACCGACGCACTATGTCCAGCTATTGAAACTAATTCATAGTAACAAAGTTGTTCAGTTTACTATTAGCAATAGTAATATTACTCGTAATTGTAGAATCACTAGGACCAGTAGTCACCCTTCAGTAACGTAATGCAATAATTTCTTTTGAAATTATTATTCGATAGAAGTTTTTTCTGTTTCGTTTCGATGTAGCATAGTCATCGAAAGTGGTGCCTATGTGTAGACTTGACAGAAACCAAAGCATGAAATTTTTTACGTTTGCTTTGTCACATATGAAGATATTATAATTTTGAATTTGTTTGTGAAGCTAGAGAATATAACAATTAAAATATGAGGGTAGATAGGCACTTAAAGTTTGTTATTCATATTAGTTTGTACGATTGCGAATTCAAGTTAGATGCATGGATAAAACTAATTGTAAGAGCCTAATAATATTAGGTAAATGCAAAAGTTTCAGTCTTTTTTAGAATTCTTTACTTATAGTGGCAAATAAAAAATTGCGCAGAAAGACGGAAGATCGTAACCAGCGTAATTATCAGTCATTATGAAAATTACCATTGGAAAAGACTAAAATTTTTGCATACACTTAACGTAACAGTATTCTTAAATTCTTCAAATATATTCAATGCCTTGCATTTGATTTGCATATTCCCGTTTGTCATTAATAGATTGCAGATCTTTATGCAAAATAAAATGTTTAATTTCTTCCGTTAATAATTTTGACATGTTGAAAACAATATACCAATACTGTTAAATTGTTGTAATCTTTTGCTATTTTATATTTTACTCAGTCAGTTTCTTCATACATGCACAAGAATCCGCAGTCTAGTCGTGAATACATAAAACCCGCAGTGTATTGAGACAATTGTATACTTTAGGAGCATCACATGTCGATGAAATGGCGTACCTGTTTTACCTGGGTCCTCTTAAACTGGAGGACCCAGAACCACCAGCATTAGGAACGAAAGACAGAGCAACATTGGAACGACTAACTCGTATGTGGTCCAATTTCGGTAAAACAGGGTGAGTTGAAAGAGCCTGTAGCTTCTCGAATGGCTTAAGCTTACGACAATAACTTGTACTAACAGTAATTTTTACTAACTTATAGATACTAGTTTATAGTAAAAAGTTCGATCAATATCATGAATATGAATGTTGAACGAATTATTTGAGCGTATACTAAATACGAAGAATAGCATTGTACATACTGGGTGATCGGTAACTGGTGGTAGAGCTGAAAAGGGGGAGATTCTACATAAAAAAATAAGTTGAAAATGTAGAATAGAATTTTTGGAGTTTGAAAATCTGCCAAGTTCGCGAGCTTAGTATTTGTAAGAAGTAGAACTGGTAGGTCATGAACAGACGCGTTAAACGATTCCTATTCAACAGGATGCGTGTTTGTCAAATTTTCAAACGAGATTTTCTTGAAAACTAATCTTTATATGAATGAATTTTATTCTACATTTTTCATTTATTTTTTTAATGAAGAATCACCTCCTTTTCGGTTGTACCATCAGTTAATGACCACCTTATACATATAACTTTGTTTATTCAACTGCACGGCTGCGAATCAGGCTTATGTAGTTAGTTTGGTCAGTTTCTGTATTATATGATGATTATTTGTCACCTAGAAATCCTACACCGTGCATCGATGAATACGTAAAAGTCGTCTGGGAACCTGCGACGAAGGATAAGATCAAGTACTTAGACATCGGTGACGAGCCCGTGTTATTGTGTATGGAGTCACACATTCTTAGCTCGAATTGAATATTGTAAGGTATTGTGTTTTACAGTATTGTTGAATTGAATATTCTCCGACTAGCAAGCGATGAAAATGAAAACACAATCTATATATGTATACAGATGTTATATTTGATATGTTATTTATAATAGAGTTGAGATTATTTCATACATAACACCGTTTGATTATTAAGACTCGCATAACCATCGATAAAAAAGTTACGCGAATGACCACCGTTTTGTAACTGGTCTATGATAATACTTGTGTATAAATGCTTAATTATTTTTTAAATTCTATACTAAATAATGAATTGAAGTATACCTTGTAATATGCATGTAGCAGTATAGATATTCTTTAATTTTTAGAGTGCACTTTGCATTTACACTTGACACAATTTTTTAGATTTTTGTAAAAATGACATATCCAATTGCGACAGTAATATTGGGACACTTTTACAAAGATGACAACTTTTTAAATAATATTTTATAAATGCATCATATGTTATGGATTTCTTTTGAGATTTCAATATAACTACATTCTGAGTCATTGGTCAAATATAGTACATTGACATCTCGTAAAAAATGATCTACTACATAATTATTGATTAATCAATTCCTAACTTTTTTTGAATTTTACAATTAAGATTATATTGTAAAAGTATATTAATTAATTTCTTTTTTAAATTCAGTTACAAGATATATTCAAAAGAGATGCGTATTAATAGTGTTAGAAAATTGCAGGAATACGAATGATAATTATACGTATGTGGAAATGTATATGTAAAGGTTGGTGAACAAAACGGAGCCGAAAGGTTTGAAAACGAATAAAAAGAATTGTTTAATAAGCCTTTACGGCGTAATGATAAATATAATAGCGTTCAGATAAACTATTGGTCGTTCGAAGCGTTCAAGGACTCGTACAAACCGTAGCTGGCGACGACTCAGTTATTCGCATGGCCATTGTACAGACGACTAACTCTCCTTCGTAGACAGACCAATAGTGAAATGTAAACACCAAGGTGATAGCCTTACGTTCACACAAATTGTTGCGGAATATAGCCAAGTGCTGAGTCAGAAGGACTCAGAAAAGGTGCAGTAGAGAAAGAAAAGTGAAATACGTAAGGAAGGAGGATAGTGTGACGAACGAGAGAGTATATAATGAAAACAAGAGATATATTCACGAACGGTAACAGTAACGGTACAGGAGTGAACGCGAAGCCCGCAGACACTTGTATTAGACGGCGATCAGTCGATCGTAAAGACAATAAATCAGCGCTATGCAAGGATCAGTCGATCACGAGCAGGAGTCAAAAAGGAGACCCGTTTCGGAAACGCAGGTCTACTTATACTAACGCGGGCCGTTGGTTTCGGCAGGATGAGGAGTGGGGTTTTCGAAATAGGCACGGATGAGGCAGAGCAGCCCGTTCGTTAGGACGTCCTAACGGCGTCCCAACGGTCGGGGCTGCGATGGGAACAAAGGGTAGAGGCAGTGGATTTCGGAGTTTGGAAAACAACCAACGGCCCGCGCGGCGCGTGCATGAGAATCGCACGAGAGCCAGTGTTTACAAATTCGAACAGCTGACTGTTGTCGCGCGAGGAAGACGGTGTTTACCGGCGACGGGCAAAAACGCCGATGCGTGATCGCTCATGCACGACGCCGGTGTCGGTGGCAATAATACCCGGATTAAACGGTTAATTCGGGGAATCGAATTATAATGAAGACGGCGACGAGAAATCCGCCGATGCAGATTTTAAACATTCCGCCCGCCTTCGGCTATCGCCGAATGTGGACAGATCGCGGAAGCGGGGGAATGTCGACGGACGGCGCGGCGCGACGGCAGGTTATGCCTGGTTCTCTCCGGTCTGGAGAAGTCGGACTATTTTTGTTACCGGCCGGGTGAACGAAGTGGTGGCTGTTCTACCGGTGATGACCCGGACATGGCCGTCGGCTCCAGGGTGGACGTCGGTGATGCGTGCGAGCGGCCACTTCGTGGGGGGGGTGGCTTCGGACTTCACCAGCACGAGGTCCCCGACGCCCAGGGATGGCTGGGTGGTTGTCCACTTCCTTCGCGTTTGAATTTGGTGCAGGTATTCTGCGGACCAACGTCGCCAAAAATGTTCCACCCGCTGTTGGAGTTGTTGCCACCGGGAGAGCCGCGAGGTAGGGACGTCGTGCAGCGTGGGCTCCGGGGTGGCCAGGAGGGGGCCTCCGACGAGGAAGTGTCCCGGCGTCAGGGGGGTCAGGTCCTCTGGGTCGTCCGTCAGTGCCTGGAGTGGACGCGAATTCAGGCACGCCTCCACCTGGCAGAGGAACGTCGCCAGCTCCTCGTACGTGTGAGCGTTGTCGCCGACGACGCGACGGAGATGGTGCTTCACGGAGCGGACGGCTGCCTCCCATAGCCCGCCGAAGTGAGGTGCTCCTGGTGGAATGAATTTCCACCGCACTCCCTCCTTGGACAGCTGTCCGGCGATGGCAGCTGCTTCCTTGGACGATGCCCGGAACATGCGGCGCAGTTCCTGGTCAGCCCCCACGAAATTTGTGCCGCAGTCGCTCGTTACAGAGGCGCATGGTCCCCGTCGGCCAGTGAATCGCCGGAATGCTGCGAGAAAGGCGGCCGTGGTGTAGTCCGACACAGCTTCGAGATGGACTGCCCGGGAGCTGTAACAAACGAAAATGGCCACATACCCCTTGATAGATTTGTGGCCACGTCCTGGCGCCGTTTTTAATTTGAACGGGCCGGCGTAGTCCACGCCTGTGTGGGTGAATGGGCGCGATGGCGTGACCCGGTGGAGTGGTAGGTCGCCCATTAATTGGCTGGCGGTTGCCGCCCGCCATCGGAGACATCTGATGCAGCGGGAGACGCATTTCTTCACGTTTTGGCGTCCTTGTGGTATCCAAAATCGTTGGCGGACGGATGCCAGGGTCAACTGCACACCCCCATGCAGTGTCCGTCGGTGGTGCTGCTCGACGATCATCTCGGTCAACTTTGATCCTGATGGCAGAATGATGGGGTGCTGCTCGTCATAGGAGAGCAGGGAGTTTTTTAATCTCCCTCCCACCCGTAGAATGCCCTGGTTGTCGAGGAACGGGGTCGTCGCTCGGAGGGCACTGGACGGTCGAAGAGGTTGTCCATTATTGAGAGCAGAGAGCTCTCGTTCGAAGGTCGATCCCTGCACAATCTTGATCCAGAGCGCCTCCGCTTGGCTCACCTCCTCTGGATGCAGGATCGGGAAGACGTCTCCTGGTGACGGAGCTGGTCGACGTCTCGTCCAACGCAGACACCAGGCAGTGACCCTCAAAAGTCGGGTCAGCGATGAGTAACGATGCAGCAGGGACTCGTGCTCCGTGTCGGCTATCCGGGTGTGGAAGCTGGTCGTCGTCGGGGCCCGCTCCTCCTCGGTGGTGTCGAGCGTGGGCGAGGTCGTGTCCCACGTCGTGGGATGTTCGGTGAGCCACGCGGGTCCGTGCCACCATAGGGGGTGACTCGCGAGCTGGCTGGCGGGAATGCCTCGCGAGGCACAGTCGGCAGGGTTGTCCTGGCTGCCGACGTGGTGTAGGCGGACGTCCGGTACAGTTCGGTGGAATTCAGCCACCCTGTTGGCGACAAAAGTACGCCACCGCGTCGGTTCACCGTGTAGCCATGCGAGGGTGACGGTGGAGTCTGACCAGAGGTGACTCGTGTCGAACTGCAGTCCCATCTCGCGGCGTAGGTGGGATAGCAGTCGGGCCCCCAGTACTGCAGCGCACAGCTCGAGCCGTGGGAGAGACAGGCTCTGGAGCGGCGCTGTCTTTGTTTTTGCTGCAACCAGAGTGACCTGTGTCCGGTGTGGGTTGCTGGTCCGGATGTAGGCGGCTGCAGCGTAGGCTCGTTCGGAGGCGTCCACGAAGACGTGGAGTTGCTGAGTGGTCGTAGCTGGCTCCGTGCCCAGCCATCGTGGGAGCCTCAGCGACGTTAGGTTGGCCGCGTCGGCGGAAAGTTTCCTCCACGTTTCAGCTGCGGTCGATGGAAGCTGCTCGTCCCAGTCGAGGCGGTGCTGCCACAGCTGCTGAAGGAATATTTTCCCTCGGATGGTCGCGGGTGCCAGCCATCCGAGGGGGTCGAACAATCTTGCCACCTGGGACAACACATACCGCTTCGATAGTGTCGGAAGTGGAGACGTCGGAGGGCCCTGGAAACTGAAGGTCAGAGTGTCAGACTGTGTGTGCCACTTCAGCCCCAAGGCACTGCATCCCAGCTCTGGCTGCCAAGGTAACGTGGAGGACAGGGCAAGGTCCTCGTCGGGCAGGTGCGAGGTCAGGGCGGTGCTGTTGGCGCTCCACTTTTTTAGCGTGAAGCCGCCCGCCCTGCAGACTCCGACGAGTTCCTCCTGGGTTTGTCGGGCCTCGTCCTCGCTATCGGCTCCGGACAGGATGTCGTCCACGTAGGTGGCTTCCCTCAGGATGGCGGCACCTCGTGGGAATTGCTCCTCTTCGTCGTCCGCAAGCTGCAGCAGGGTGCGGATGGCCAGAAAAGGGGCGCAGGTCAGTCCGTATGTGACGGTGGTGAGGTGGAACACCTGGATCCTCTGGTCCGGGTTGTCCCTCCAGAGCACTCGCTGGTAGTCCCGGTCGTCGGGATGCACCTGGATTTGGCGGTACATCTTTTCCACGTCCGTAAGGAAAGCGAACTTGTGTCGCCTCCACCTCAGTAAGATGTCCATGAGGTTGCGCTGTAACTTGGGACCAGCGGAGAGGAGGTCATTCAACGAGCGGCCGGTCGAAGATGGTCGGGACCCGTTGAAGACCACCCTCAATTTTGCGGAGGCGCCCGTGCCCTTCATTACTCCGTGATGAGGCAGGTAAAAGTGCGGCGCTTGGGGACACTCGAGTTCCCTGGCGACCTCCTGCATGTGGCCGAGCTGCAGGTACTCTCTCATGAAGTTGTGATAGTGGTCACGGAGGGTCGTACTGGTCTGGAGGCGCCGTTCGGTGGACAGCAGGATGCGTCGGGCAACGCTGTGCGTCTCCCCTAATCCGTGGCCTGCGTCCTTGAAGCAGAGGCGAACCACGTACCGTCCGTCCGACTGCCGGTAGTGGGTCTGACGAAACCCCTCGTCGCAGGCCTCTTCTTCTGCGTTCCAGTGCCTGGTGGTTGTTGGAACTTCCTCCTGTTCCCAGAAGCGACGCACCAGAGCGGCCAGATCGTCCGTGGTGGTCGTGTGAGTGGAGACGATTCGGGAGGGTGATCCTCCTCTCGCAGTCGGCCCTGAAAGAATCCACCCGAAGATGGTTTCTTGAGCGACTGGAGCGTGTTGTCCACCGCGACGTATCCCTTCCAGAAGAATCTGGGGATACACATCCGCTCCGAGCAGGAGCTCGATCGGTGTCGCCGAGGTTGCCCTGGGGTCTGCGAGCGGCAGGCCGTTGATGTGGGGCCAGCGCGGAGTGTGGGTGGCACCAGAGGGCTTGTAGGCCGTCAGCCTGGGCAGCACCAGTGCCTCCACCGTGCATGACCGTCCGAGTCCGGGAACGGTTGACGTCAGGGTCAGTCTGACCTTTCCTCGGGAGGTTGCTGTGGCCTTTCCTCCGGCGCCGAGGACCAGGCGCGAACACGACGTCCGAGGAAGTCGCATCGTCTGGGCCAGTGCTTCGCTGATGAGCGACACCTCAGAGCAGGGGTCAATCAGTGCGCGAGCTGTGACCATCCGGCGTCCTGCAGTCGCTGTGACCAGGGCGGTGGCGAGCAAGACAGGACCTGAGTCCGAGGTGGAGTTGAGCCTCTTCGTGGTGTGCAGCGTTGCGACCGTCGATGCGTTGCTGGATCCGTCGGACGCCTCGTGCAGCATCGTGTGGTGTGGTTGGGCACACCGTTGGCACCGCTTTGCCGACGGACAGTTCCCGACGGTGTGCGGACCGAGGCAGTTTTTACACCAGCGGCGACTCGTGACCATTTGGAGACGGGCTGCAGGGGTCAAGGATCGGAACGCGCTGCAAAAACACAAAATGTGGTCTCCTTGGCACAGGTTGCACCGAGGCCTCGATGCGGCGTCCGTGGCGGTGTGTAGCGCCTTGACCTTCGTGGGCGGCGGTTTTGATGGTGCGGGAGTGCGAGTCCCCTGACGGAACTCGAAAGCCTCGAGAGTTCTCGTCGTCGTCTCGAGAAATTCGAGGAGTTCCGAGAAGGCGGGGAGATTCACGCTGTTTCCCAGGGACTTTTCCCACTCCTTCAAGGTGTGTCTGTCCAGTCGACGGATGGTATGGTGGACGATCCAGTGGGATTCGTCGGTGACTGGTACCCCGAGGCTGTTCAGGACCGCCGTCGCGTTGCACGTGGAGTTCAAGAGGCCCTTGAGCTCCGTTGCACTGTGATTGACACATGGCTTGATGTTGTACAATGCGTCGAACTGCGCGGCAACCAGAAGTCGTCGATTCTGGTAGCGGTGCTCTAGCAGTTTCCAGGCCTGGTCAAAGTTGGCGGCAGTGACGGGAATCCGTTGAATCAGCTGCGCTGCTTCCCCGGTGAGGCTCGCCGACAGGTAGTGGAAGCGCTCTGCATCCGTCCAGGCCTCGTCGTCGATGACCAAGGACATGAAGAGGTCCCGGAATCGCGTCCAGTCAGTAAATTGACCGGAGAACGTGGGCAGTGTGATCCGTGGCAGTGACGATCGAGGTCTGGGCCCTGGCGTGGGTGGATGTCCTGCAGTTGAGGGTGCCTGACTCTGCTCGACGTCTTCGAGCATCGTGGACAGAATTCCCTTCTGATTGCAGTACACATCCTGCGTTTGGTCGAAGAAGTCCTCGGTGAAGTAGTCCACCTGACGGTTCTCCTCAGTAGTGGAGGCGATGATTTGAGCGTCGCGGTCTTGAAACTGCGCCCAGGCCTGGTCCAAACAAGACAATTTGGCCAAAATCGTCCCCTTGTTGATATTCGCTTTGCCCTGCTTCCGGAGATTGTCCACGGTTCGTGCGATGCGCCCGAACAGAATGTGTTGATGGGCGATAAGCGAGTCCATGACGAGTAGAAAGGAGAAGAAGAGAAAGGAAAAGTATACAAGAAAAGAGATGGAGAAGTGCGCGTGGATGGAAAGGTGGAAAGGTATCCGGCTCGAAGGACCAAATGTTGCGGAATATAGCCAAGTGCTGAGTCAGAAGGACTCAGAAAAGGTGCAGTAGAGAAAGAAAAGTGAAATACGTAAGGAAGGAGGATAGTGTGACGAACGAGAGAGTATATAATGAAAACAAGAGATATATTCACGAACGGTAACAGTAACGGTACAGGAGTGAACGCGAAGCCCGCAGACACTTGTATTAGACGGCGATCAGTCGATCGTAAAGACAATAAATCAGCGCTATGCAAGGATCAGTCGATCACGAGCAGGAGTCAAAAAGGAGACCCGTTTCGGAAACGCAGGTCTACTTATACTAACGCGGGCCGTTGGTTTCGGCAGGATGAGGAGTGGGGTTTTCGAAATAGGCACGGATGAGGCAGAGCAGCCCGTTCGTTAGGACGTCCTAACGGCGTCCCAACGGTCGGGGCTGCGATGGGAACAAAGGGTAGAGGCAGTGGATTTCGGAGTTTGGAAAACAACCAACGGCCCGCGCGGCGCGTGCATGAGAATCGCACGAGAGCCAGTGTTTACAAATTCGAACAGCTGACTGTTGTCGCGCGAGGAAGACGGTGTTTACCGGCGACGGGCAAAAACGCCGATGCGTGATCGCTCATGCACGACGCCGGTGTCGGTGGCAATAATACCCGGATTAAACGGTTAATTCGGGGAATCGAATTATAATGAAGACGGCGACGAGAAATCCGCCGATGCAGATTTTAAACACAAATGCACAATTTGAACTATGTCCAACAGTATAAAATAAATGTATGCGTAAAGTTATTTACGTTCGAGATAGATAAAAATTGTATATCTATAATTTGAAAACGTGGTATCCGCATTTATGAATATTGTATTGATAAAGATAATCATAGATATATAATATAAAGACATCAAATAAAAAAATATAATTTGAACATATAGTCATAACATCACAGACGCAACTCGTCAATCATTTTGTACAGAGAGGTTAGGAGAGTGCTCACGCCTGGGGTTTCGGCGTTCCCACTTTCGTGACGTCGCCGTTTTTACATGGCACAGAACCGAGCAGCTTTTAGCATAAAGCCGAACGCATATTATTTTTTTAACCAAGACTAGAACGTATAGCTTAATTGCTTTACATGAAATATGCAACTAACATATAAATCTTATATACAAAATCTCTAATTAATATAAATTAAGTATAATATTAATTGTAATGATACGTATTTAGGATATTTAGGTAGAGAAGAATGTTGTAACTCGTATTGGTATTAACCCTTTGCACTCGAAGCTATTTTAATTCCAAAACGAAACATTTCTTCTGACCTAGTATATTTCCCTTCTGAATATTTTTTTCATGTTATATATACAAAAATGGTGCAATTTACTTGTACAATACCGAAGTGTTTAGTAACTTATTAAATACAAACACATTTAATAATGTAAAAAATATTTTGAATAATGATACAGCAATGTTTAGTGGCGCCTTACAGTCGCCATTCGAGTGCTAAGGGTTAAAAAACTGTTTAATATACTGAAGGCGTCAATGAGAAAATGCTACAATATCACAAGGAATCGACGGGTCGCAAACGTAACGGGATGCGTCAAGACAGAACATTCGTAGCTTTCTGCCTTTCCTGCTTCCTGAAGGCGCGTATATAAAGTCCCCGAAAACCGTTAAAATAAGGGGAGAAGTTCTCCACCCCACAAGGGCATGGAGAAAGTTTCCTTCCCCAAAACAACTGCATCCGGGAACGTTATTCTTGAGGATGCTGTAACGGTCGGGCCGAGGAGGTTCTGGCAATCGTCATTTAAATGACCAGGCCCTCAACCCGACCTCCTACGGCACGCACTTGGGAAGGATAGAATTTCCGCGTCCGAAAATTCCAACATTTGCACGCACCATGGTCGCTACACGTATTTTATTTTTTTCCAATTTTGTAGTTGCAAATTCTAGTTGTAAAAAATGGAAAACCCGGAAAACTTCGAACAAACAGATTTCATATCGAAGTTTAAAAGCGACCATCCTGAACATTAATTTTATAATGAGATATTGTGATCAACACAATCGTACATTTTTTTCATATATTATTTCATATATTATACAGTTATTATTAATTAAAAAATTTTTCTTTCATGAATAAATATTTTTCCCACCTCCGCACCATAGGATTTTTACTAGATGACTTTAAAAACATATTCGAACTGTTTTTAAATAATTTTACACGAAAACATTCTAGTTTACTCTTTATTTCACCGTTCTACTAATTTTTTATGGGCTGCATTGCAGCTCTGTTTAACACTCTTTTACAACTCAATACCATAGTACCATCCATTTTCAAGTAAGAACAATTTTTTGCGACGATCATTGAAAAAACAAAAGTGTTTCCACATTTTAGTCCTTTAGTACGTTGGTGATATCACATTATCATTCATCTGATACTGAAAGTATGTATAACAGTTTTAAGTAGTATGCATAACAGTTTTTCATAGTGAGCATCCACACTGTTTTTGGGTAAGTGTACCAATCATTGAATCATAGTTAACAATCAAGAGACTCTTCTAATGAACCTGCTTAGAATACCTAAACTCGTGATGTTTATGCTGAAGTGGATAGGGCGAAGGTGAAAGGAGATGCCAAGGAAGTCTATCCAGTTTCAGATTTGCGAAGACAGAGTTTATTCAAAGCTTGCGGAATATACATACATCTAATGCAGACTAGCAAGACACAGTGATGTCAATGAGGCCCTCCGACGCCTACCGAGGGCTTTTTATTTTGTCCTCTACAAAGGACAACGTCCCATGGAGGGGAGACGAAGGTCGTCATCGGAATAGTCCGCCAGATGCGGAAACCTGTATGTGCGTATACCTGGGATAGTTGGACCCGTCGCGAACCAAGGCCATTTACCGGCAAGACGATATCGGACCAGGCGAGTCTGGTTGCCAGATGTATGGCAGGCCCATCCTCGGCTGATTCGTAATGGGCCTAGGTAAAACCTTCGGGGTAATTCCGGTCGTATAACCCTTAAACCCTTGAAGGTTTGTGTTAATATTCGTGGATAATTAACATGTTTTATTTAATATATACTTAATACACTTTTATACGTAACACGTCTTCTAACGTCTTCTCTATACGACGTCTACAAAGGAACAGGACCGTATTCTCGGGCTTTCTACGCGCAGTGCTTTGTCTTGTTCTAGTTCCCCTCTCTTACACACTGAGCGCTGTACGCATACTACACTCAGTAAAATAAGTCTCCGTACACCTAACTCATACTATTTAAATGGTTAATAATTTTATTTTACGTGGTAGTAAATGAGTAATTCTTCTGCAATTATTTTTTTAATTGTCTTTTTTATTCACGTGGCAAATGCTATTGTCATACGATTATTATTTAACAAGAAAATTAAACATATATGCAAACATAACCAATTCAGAACAAAAAAAGTCTCCGTACAGGAACATAAAAAGACAGAAATATAGAATAATAGAATTTTTTCTTTTTTTTTCGCAACATTAATAAGTAGTTGGACCGCCTTTAGCTTTATGTATGGCAAACATTCGTTTTTGCATACTATTAATTAATTTTTCTGTCACATCACTCGTAATACTATTCCATTCTAGTAATATCGCATTTTTCAGTTCTGTTTTGTTTTTAATATTATGTTTTTGTAAACGCCTTTTTATTTCGTCCCATAGGTGTTCTATTGGATTAATATCCGGCGATTGAGGTGGTGTGTGCAACTGTTTTGGCGTATTATACAGAAGCCATTCCTTAACTCGTCGTGCGGTATGCTTTGGATCATTATCCTGCTGAAAGATAAATCTCCGATCCAGTCCCAATTTTCTTGCACTATAGTCCAAATTATCCTTTAAAATATTCAAATACACATCTTGGTCCATAATACCGTCGATGAATACCAAGTTTCCTGTACCTGCAGCATTCATACAACCCCATACCATTATGCTCCCTCCGCCGTGTTTTACGGTTGCACGCAGATTTTTGCATTCCATTTCTGTATTTTTCATCCTCCAAATTTTTACACGTCCATCAGACCCAAACAGGTTAAATTTGCATTCGTCACTAAATATTACTGAATTCCAAAACTCCCTTGGCCTATACATGTGGGCTTTAGCAAAATCCATACGCTTCTGCTTATTTATTTTGCTGATAAAGGGCTTTCTTCTTGCTGTACGACCATTATACCCCGACTTTTTTAACACATTGCGTATAGTTTGAGGAACAACCTTAACACCATAATCATTGTGAATCATATTCGCAAGTTTGCGAGCACTTGTTTTCGGTTCACTGCGTATAACTTTCAAAATTGCACGCTCATGATGGTGTTCTAATTTTGTTGGACGACCGGTACGTTTGCGATTTTCAAGAGAATTTGTTTGCTGATATTTATTAATAATGTATTGCACCGTAGAACGAGATTTATTCACTATTCCTGCAATTACTCTTAAGGATTTTCCATCTTTTCGTAGTTTTATAATTAGTTCGCGAATTGGAACCGGTATCTCCATTTTTGTACGTTATTATGAATTTGATCCGTACTTTCTGCTTGATCATAGGAAACTGAAGGAAGGTATGACCTCCACGAATCATATGACTCGAGTTTCTCAATATGTTTATTGACAACACGAACTTTTATGATAGTGTACGGAAACTTATTTGACGCTATATCCGTTCACTTTGTATTCAACATTTGAGTATAGCAAAACTAATTATAGGATTTACATAAGTGCATGTATATGAGTTAATGGAAGAACGCACTTTTAAATAATACATTAAAAATTTTGATATCAAGTATACTTTTTTAGTTATACATAGTTGAAGTTCAAATATGGTACTGTACGGAGACTTTTTTGACTGAGTGTATACTACCGCGCTAATTTTAAATTTACGCCTATTCTCAACACACCTCCTTAAATTTAAAATACAAATTCAAAAACAATATAATAATCTTTGGTCATAAATAGCCCAATTTATAAATTCTTTTCAAAACAAACTCATTTCTTTTCTAAAATATTCAAACTTATTTCTACCCAAAGACTTGGTGAATATATCTGCAATATTTTCATTTGAGTCTATTTTTTCGATATCAATTTTATCTGCTACATAATTTTCGTTTACGAAATGATAGTGTACCTCTATATACTTTGACCTTTTTGTGAAGTTTCCCAAGTGACTAATATCAACTGCTCCTATATTATCTTCGTAAATCTTAATTGGCCCTTTCATTTCAATATTAAAGTCTTTTAATAATTCTCCCAATGCTAAAACTTCACTCACTGATTCAGATAATGCGACATACTCAGCACCCGTAGAGGATTTGGCCACACTACCTTGTTTCCTGGATTTCCATTCTATTACATTACCAAACATTCTTATGATATAGCCTGTAGTTGATTTTCTATCTATAGGGTCTCCTGCCCAATCCGCATCAACAAAACAATCTAGTATTTCATGTTTTTCATTTTTCTTAAAGTTCAACTTCAAATCTTTGGTTAGATATAAATATTTTAGAATTCTTAATGCGTATTTATAATGGTTATTATCATAACAATTCTGAAAACGGCTTAAGTAATTTACGCTGTAACTTATATCGGGTCTCGTTCCGGTACTTATATATAAAAGCGCTCCTATCAAATTTCTATATTGAATATTCTCACATAACGTGTGTGCTGGCTCACACTTTAAATTTTGCTCCATTGGAGTGTTATATAACTTTGTGTTTTCTAGTTTATATTTTCTACCTAACGACTCGATATAATTTCTTTGACTCAATGACATTTCACTATTTTTCTCGTCATGTTCGATGTCTATTCCTAAGTACGTTTTAATTTTCCCCATATCTTTAACATTAAATCTATCAGTCAACAGCTTTTTAATATTGTTCAAATTTCTTTGATCTTTACAACAGATTAACATATCATCTACAAAAACTATTAAATAAATTTTATCATTTTGCACGTTCATACTGAATAAACAGTAATCGTGATCACTTCGTTTAAATCCTAGTTTTACAAGGTATCTATCTAAACACTCGTACCAAGCTCTAGGACTCTCTCTCTCAGGCCATATAGAGCCTTTTTAAGTTTACATACACGGTTAGTACCATCTTCGTAACCCTCTGGTTGTTTAACATAAACCTCTGATACAATTTTTCCGTTCAAAAATGCAGATTCGACATCCATTTGATTTATAATTAAATTATATTGCACACAATAAACTAATAATACTTTTAATGTCTGCATTTTTGCTACTGGAGAATATAAGTCAACTAACTTTTCTCTCTGCTGAAAGCCCCTAACCACTAATCGAGCTTTAAATCTATTTTCAGTCTTTTTAGTAAAAATCCATTTTAAATCAATAATTCTCTTACTTTCCGGTTTAGGAATAAGTTCCCAAGTATCATTCTTCTTTAGACATTTGATCTCATGATCCATTGCTTTTTTCCATTCATTACACTCGCTACTCTCTATCGCTTCACTATAATTTCCTGGACTTTCTGCATTTACATAATTTACATAAATACAACTAACATTTGCTTCAGGCGCATATCGGTCTGGTTTCCTTCTGTTTCTAGTAGTCCTTCTTAATTCATGCGTTTCCTCACTATTACCTTTATCATCGAAATCTTCAAATTTTTTATTACTATTATCTGAGTTTACACTTTCAATTGCAGAATTTTCATTTATGTCATTATTTCCATTAAAACCTACTAATGTTTCAATTTCTTCTACTATATCAACGTGACGAGCAGCAACGACTTTGTTATTTACTAATATTCTATATCCTACATTTTCATAACCTACTAGGATGCCTACATCTGCTTTCCTATCCCATTTATCATTTCTTTTACTTTCTGGTACTCTAACAAAGACTTTGCTCCCAAATAATTTCAAGTTACTGATATTTGGTCTTTTTCCAATAAAAATTTCATAAGGAGTCTTTCTTTCTAAAGTGTTTGCTAATGTTCTGTTTTTTAAATAAGCAACAGTTTTTACTACCTCAGGCCAAAATCTTTTGTTTAACTTAGAATCTGACAATAGACATCTAGCGGTATCCATAATCGACCTGTTGTACCGCTCAGCTGTTCCATTTAACTCATGTACATAAGGTGGACACGGCTCAATGTAAATTCCTTTTTCTTTTGCAAGTTTGTACATATTAGCATTCAAAAATTCCTTTCCGTTGTCACACCTAAGTTTCTTTATCCTTTTTCCGGTTAGATTTTCTACCAAATTAATATATTTTTCAAAACACGCATAAACTTCATCTTTAGATTTAATCGGATAAACAGTTACAATTTTACTGTAATCATCAATGATAGTCAAAAAATATTTTTCTCCATTTAGGCCTACTGTCTTGTGTGGGCCATTCAAGTCCGCATGAATAAGTTCTAATATATCTTGAGCTCTTTGTCTATTGTTTACAAACCCTATATTGTGCATTTTATTCTGTATACATGTACCACATTTTAAATAATCTTCTTCAATTTGTTCCGGTATACCATCAACTAATTTTTCTTTACTCAAAATGCTTACATATTTGAAATTTGTATGACCAAGCAACCTATAAAGCCTTTCTTTAACTGTCATTTTATTAATCATTTTTTCTGAATTATAAGTAAACTTTCCTTTAACGAAACTTTGCATTTTATATAGATTATTCACTTTCTCAGCTACAGCAATCAATTCTCCCTTTGGATTGAATATTCTAGATAATTTACCTTTTGAAACAATCTTATTATTAACCGTTACCTTTCCATAACTAATTAAGTTTCTATCCATTTCTTTTACAAAGAACACATCTTTAATTGTCACCTCATGCATGCTGTCATCTAGAACAAAGTTACAAATTACTTGTCCAACTTTTGTTGCCTTCAGCATTCTCCCATCTCCTATTTTTACATTTACAGGATTCTGCAAAATAATCGACTCATTATAATAACTATCATTATTAATTATGTGGTCAGTGCACCCACTGTCTAATATCCACTCAACCCGATTTTCGCAACTGTTTACTTCAACTTTGTTACCTTCCTTTTTGTTTTTAACTTCTACATAAAATGAATTACAATCATCATTTCGCTCGCTATTGTAGTTACTGAAACGTCGTGGGCCTGGATGCTGCGCACTTCCTCTCTGACTAGCACCATAACCACGTTGCCATGAGCCTCGATAAGAACGATGCCTCTGCTGCGTCTCTTGGAAATTTCCACCTCCTCGCCTTTGACTTCCTCTTGCACCTCGTACCGGATTTGTAGTAAAACTTGTATTTGTACACTCGTGTATGTAATGTCCTTGTTTGCCGCATTTGAAACATCTTCCGTCTCTTTTTCTTTCACTCTTGAAAGCTTTGGAACTGCATTCGCCTCTTTTACCATTGTCTTTATTTTGTTGTTCAAACGATTTTATTTTATTTTCAACAAACTCAACTGTCTGATCTTCTATTTTCATAACGTCTATAAGATCGCCAATGTGACTCAAGGAACTTGGCAGTGTTCTTAGCAAATAATTCAACTTTTCCTTTTCCGTAACTGTCGCACCAGCACTTTTTAAATCAATAATTAATTTTTCAAATGCACTGAAAAATTCTCTACTTTCAGAGTAGTCAGATAACTTTATTTTTTCCAATTGACTTCGCACACAAATTTGTAAAGCTGTAGATTCTCTTAAATACATTCTATCAAATTTTTTTATAATCGCACGTGGTGTTTCCTCATCGCAGATGAATTCCATCTGTCGATCAGAAATAGCACTATATATATAATTTGTTGCTTTCAATTCTAACCTTTTCCAGGTAGCCTCTTCTTCGTTTTCTCTTTCCGCAGTGACTACTTTTTCACAGTCTTTCATCTTTAAAAAAGTTATCATCCTTTTTCTCCACATCGGGTAGCCTTGTCCATCAAATACCGGTAAAAAGATTTTTACATCATCGACTGCAGCACGTTGAGCCATCTTGTCTCCTGTCGAAATTTCTCTAGCTTTGTATATCAGATTTTTTAAAAATATTACCTCTGCTGCACCTTTCACAAATTTCTTCAATAGTTCCTTCTTTAATTTTTCTTCATGTACTGGAGATTTCTTTCTCATTACTGGATTTCATTTTTCTGCCACGTGCTCTCACCGGCTATTTCTTTCATGCCCACGTTTATCATTATTATAACAAAAGTTGGTAACCACGCTCTGCTACCATGTTAATATTCGTGGATAATTAACATGTTTTATTTAATATATACTTAATACACTTTTATACGTAACACGTCTTCTAACGTCTTCTCTATACGTCTACAAAGGAACAGGACCGTATTCTCGGGCTTTCTACGCGCAGTGCTTTGTCTTGTTCTAGTTCTCCTCTCTTACACACTGAGCGCTGTACGCATACTATACTACCGCGCTCATTTTAAATTTACGCCTATTCTCAACAGTTTGGTCTCAATTTGCTTTTCATTTGGCATGGAACTCCGTCTGTAAACTTTGCACCCAAACAACGCGCCTAATGCGGAAATAGATGGGTCGGAATTTGTAGACAAATTTTGGTGGCAAATTCAAAGCAAATCAAGAGCAAATTGTTTACTAAACAATTAGCACTCACGCGCGTAGGGAGTGCAGACTCTCCCCGATTTCCTTCTCCATAACTTTGCTTACTTATTCCGACTATTGTAAGGATCCAGAACCAAGAACATTCTACATGTATACGCGTAAGTATTAGGTGTTAGGTTTGTGACTATTGGAAAAACATCAGAACAGGAGAAAATTAATACATCCAAATATTTTGTGATACAGTTTATTTTATGAAATTAAGAAATATTTTGAAGAAACAATAGAATTAAAGTTCTGTAACATTTATAAAACAAATATTTAAAAAGAAACACAAATTTAAATACAACTTACAAATTTAAATTTACATATTCTGTACATTAATATATAAATATGCGAACGCATTAATATACAGGGTGTCCCGATATTAATAACACAACCGCGAAGGAAGTGATTCTACATGAGAAAATAAGTTGAAAATATGCAATGAATTTTTTCCATTTGGCGCCTTGTATTCGCGAAAATAGCGTATGAAAATTCGGCGAAAACGCGGGCTATTCTGTCGTGTCTGGTTCATAAACAACTGATTCTACTTCTTACAAATGCTAGGCACGCAAACTGGACGAATCTTCAAAGTCGATTTTCTCGAAAACAAAGTCTCAAACATTTTGACTTAATGTCTCATGTAGAATCACTCCCTCCACGATTGTACCATCAATACTGGGACACCCCGTATAACTATTATAAATAGAGATGTTTTTAAACACAACATCAAAAAATGAAATTGGCAAAATTAGTACATACTAATTTGTTTTTTGTAATATTTAACAATTTTATTCTTTATGTTGATTCAAATCAAATTGTTATCTTCCATTTCTTTCATTTCCGTTTCCTTATTTGAGCATGTTATTTTTATTCTCTTTTCTCTGGATTGACTCAAGTTTTCATAATTTACAGTAGTTTCTTCTTCGCCTATCAACTCGGCATTTATCAAATGTTCTTCACAGAGTATTAACTCATAACTACCTTTATTATCTTTACGAGCGGTTCTCCCCTTAATTTGCGTCTCTTCTTTTATATAAAGTGAAAAAAACGTCTGTATAACATACACTCCGTCTTTCTTTTCCACAGCAACACTAGACTTGAAATCAACACCACGACCCATACCTTTCGTTGCTAATGTTACTGTCTTTGCAATGCCTGCTTCATCAATGTATTTTTGTTTAGTCTGAATTTCCGTGTTTTCGGTTAACATATGTAAGCGATCAAATTTATCTATTTCAACAACTGTATCGAAAAATATTAATACTGATCGTCCTGAGCAAATCTTAGGATTTGCACGATCATAAATTTTACTGAGCCATTTTTCCTCCGAATTTTCAGATATGAAATCATAGTATTTATCAAATTTTAAATTACAATCACCAAAATAAGATGGGATTATAGAATTTTCATAGATGCTATCAAAATTTCTTACTGCTTCTCTTTCATGATCATTTAGTGTAGTTAAAGTAGCGCTTACTCCTAAGATAAGAGAATATTTCTTAGGTAATTTTGCATAGGAAATGCAACCACAGTCTACGATCAAATAACCGTAATTTTTATATTTTTTGTGATCATAATCTATTCTCTTTAACCTGAAGTAATTAAACACGTTGTGATACTTCCTGTAAACCTTAGGGCAATAATAGTTATCCTTCCTGTAGCTTATGATTCCATAATCATTCATTTTATAGGTGCTAATATTAGGATCGTTATTACTTGCTGTCGCAATATATATTGCATTATCAATCATTTTGTTGGGTTGCTCTTCGTAGAGAGATCGATTTGTATATTCTTTTTTAATAAGTACATTAAATTCTGTTTTCAAGAGATAGTATTTTCCAGGTTTAAGCAGAAATTGATTAAATTGTTTAAAATCTTGATTTCCCTCTGCTATTCGGTTCTTAATAAACTCTTCTACCTCTTTCAAGATAACACTTCTTCCATAATCTTTGCAGGCCATCTCCCATATTTTTTCCTGGATACCAACTAATGCTGGAAAACCTATTCTCCTACATGGATAATAGCAATTTCCATAATATTTGTCAGAAAAAAAACGTCTACTTCGTCTATTAATAACACGAGTATTACTCGTGTCTTCATACTCTAACTGTCCAAATTGCTCTGTACTGTGATTATGAATACGATGTAATTCTATTTTTTAAATAAAAAAAAATGCGCTCCATAACGTACACCAGCTCCTGCCTTAGAGTTACTAGGGAAGTATTTCCTTAGCTTGTCTTCAAGTACTTCAAATTCTTCTTCTTCGTTCTCATCTATTGCCTCTTTCACCTGTTTGAAAATGGAGATAGGTTCTTTAGTTATTTTTAAATATTTAGTATCCAAATATTTTGAGAAAATTTCTGATGATTTATTCAGTAATGGCTGTGCCTTTACCATAAAACCTTTACTTACTCTACATAGAAACTTAACTTAGTAGTTTTTATTGTACTAAAACTAGTAATGCAAGCAATTTTTATGGACAGTTTGCTATCTTGTTTCGGGTTGCTTTTTTTTACGTTTTTGAGTTTGTAATGGTTGGGTCTCGCTTGCGTGAGGCGCGAGCGAGGCGCGCGTGCCCTCCCATGGATTCGCTCAGCGGTCAGGGTCTTTGGAGAGGGCGAAGGTGTTTACGAAATAAATTAACTCAGGTTCAATGAGAATAACTAAGGAAGTTTTATTCAGCCCGGCAATCCGGCTTTACGGTGGGCCCGGTTAATGCAGGCCGGGTTTCCTGGTCCGGCTCTCGGCCGACCTACGGCACAAACGAGGGTGCACGACCCGATGACGCAACGCTTAATTAAACGACTTATAATCTAACACGCACTTAAATCTAATACGCGGAGCAACGATGCTCGGTGACGACGGGTACGCGGAGCGACGGTGCTCTGTGACGGCGGATACGCGGGGCGGAACGGCCTCGCGACGACGGAATACCGCGGAATGACCGGGGCGCGCTGGTACGACGGAATTTACGGAGCGTCGTTCTCTTGCGAACGACGGAGTTACGGAGCGCCGCTCTGTCGCGAGCGGCGGAGATACGGAACGGCGTCTCTCGCTGACGGAGGGATCGCGGATCGAGCGGAACTCGCTTTACGCCGGAACGCGGAGCGTCGGGATAGCGCGAAACAACGGAGACGCGGCGCGTCGATTTACCACGGAGCGAGCCGGTCTCGTTATACCGGACAGCGCGGGCGAGGTAGACTCGTCGTATTCGCTCGGACGGGATCGGTTTCTCGGGCTGCGGGTGGAATTTGCAGGAATCACCGCGGCTCAGCGATCGTGATAGTGGATTAGACGTTCCCTGCGTGTGCTGAGCTCGCGGGGCGCGGTTCGGCTCGTTACCGGATCGGGGGGACGCCTCGTTTGCCGCCCGCGGTGCGAGTTCGCACGTAACGGACGTAGACCCAGAAACGTACGGCTCGACACCGACGCCGTCGCCTTGGACCCTGCTGGTGGTCCCACCGTGGTGGTACGCACGGGGGTCGCCCCTGGAGCAGCGGCGGGGCGACGGTTCTCCTTCGTGCTCTCTCGGTGGGCGGCTGGGGCCGCGGGCTCAGGAGGAGAGCCCGGCGGCGAACGGCTGGTGCCGGTGGTTGCGGTCGCGGGATGACCGGAGGCCTGGGCTGGTAGCGCAGCCTTGCGGGTTCGGCGGGGGTGAAACCCCAACGCGGTGGTTGGGCGCCCGGAGCGATCAGCCGTGGTCGGGTCGGCCGTCGGGCGCCGGGTGGCTGTAGCTGGTGATGCCCCAGCGCCTCTTCTGGGTCGAAGACCCCGTGCCGGCGGCAGCTGGCCTCTAGCTCGGCCAAGAACTCTTCTAGGCTCTGGTCTGGGCGGTTTAAGGACTGCATGACGAATGCGGATGCTCCCTGGAGTCCTGTTGGTCCTCGCGTCGATCGGCCGATTTTCGGGAGTAATGCGTAGGGTTTGGCGGGTTGTCGGTCCCCGTGGTACCCCCCTGGGCTCCTTCTCGTGTGCCTTTCTCGCTTCGGGATGCGAGACGGCTTCGGATCATGCATGTGGACGCGGCGGGCTGGTCTCACGGAGGCATCCCGTGAGTCGACGGAAACGGGTGATGCCCGAGGCCGTATGGTGAACAGGCCGGTGCCTTTTCCCGACCGCTTGCATTTCCGGGTTGGCCTGGCTTCTTCCGGATGCATTCGGCGGTGTCCGAAGTGTAGCTGCAGCCGGAACTTCTTCAGTATATCCATACCCAGGAGCATTTCGTGGTCTAACCCGTCCAGGACGTAATATCGGTGGATCATAGGCACGTCGCCCATGACTGCTGTCCCTCTTACGCTCCGGGTTAGACCGGCCTCAGTGCCGTCGGCCATGGAGGCGGTAGTGTCTTCGCGCCAAGTCTGCCATCCTACGCTGAGGCATTTCCTTGCCATGGCAGCGTTTACGAACGAGCACGCCGAGCCTGTGTCGATAAGAGCTCGAGCGTGGTGGTCACCGACGACGAGTGTGGTATAAATTCGGTTGTCGTTGGTCCTGCCCGCGGTCCGTCTCTTCGAACGGCTAGGTCCGGTGCGGCAGGGGCAGTCCTTGGTGAGGACGTCGTCCTGCTCACAATACGAGCAGAACCGTATTGCATCGTTCCTGCAGTCGAAACGGCTGTGCCCTGGCTCCTTGCACCGCCAGCAGTGCGTTTCTCGGCAATATGCGCTGGTGACTGCGAAGGCGGTTCGTTTGGTATTTTCCCGTGTATTCGGTGCGGCTCGGGAACGGTGCTGGATGCGATGGAGAACCTCCTCGACCTCTCTAACCCGCTGAATCAAATGCGTGGCGTCAGTGAGCTCGTCACGTCGGATATGCAGTTGGAGCTCCGGCTGCATATTGTAGTAGAGAGTGTCGAGCTGGCGCTCTCGTGAGTATCCCCCACGGCGGCGGATGAGAGTCATCAAGGCTGTCACGTAACTCTGGATTGACTCTGTGGCGCCGTGGTGACGTTCGGCGATCTGTAGATCGAGGTGACGGAGTTCTCCCGGGGGGAGATAGTCTCTCCGGAGTTGCTCCTCTAGGTCTTCCCACGATGAGACTGCGGGTGCCAAATTCCGGTACCAGAGCACGGCATCCCCTCGGAGGAGCTCGGGGAATCCCTGGAGCACCTGCTGGTCGGTGAAGCGGTAGGCGTTCTGCAGCTCGCGTACTCGCTCGAGAAACGCGTGCGGGTTTCGCCCATCGAAGTGGCAGTTCCACTTCCTCATCTGGTTGAGGACCGGTGTGGCGGCCAGGGTGGCGTTGCCGTTGTGTGGGGTCGGCGGGCGGAGGGGGGTAGACGCGTCGTCCCCGTCGAGCCCGTTGACGAGTTCGTTGTGGAACTCCTTCAAGTCTCGAGTGCGGTCGGACTCTTCCTGGTATCCGGGTGCGTCCTCGGGTTTGCCCGGAAACGCATCGTGATTGCGCCGGACGTATGTGACCAGCCTCTGCTTCAGCTGGACCACGGTGCCCTCGGTGCCGGTCCCGAGCTCTCGGAGCTCCTGCTTCAATTGCTCCTTGGAGAGCCGGTAGACCCAGGAGACCCCCATGCCTAGTTTGGCCGGCGTTTGTCGGACTGCGGGGCGGCGGGGTAAAACGCGCGCGGGTACCGTGTTGCTACGCGGTCCGAAACAGGCGGTGTCGACGAAGATACGGAGTGCCGAGTTCCGATAACGGAAGGAACACGCGGCGGTCCGAGATACGGTTTCCCGGAGAAAAAAAAAGAGAACGTGATACAATAATTCGCGGTTTTACAGGAACGGCGGGCCGGTACGACCGGAGAAAAACGCGGCGGTCCGAGATACGGTTTCTCGGAAAAAAGAGAACGTTATACAATAATTCGCGGTTTTACAATTTATTGCACGGTATTTCGGAGTGTCCACGCTCGTCTGGAAAACTAGTCCCTGTTCGGGCGCCATGTAACGGTTGCGTCTCGCTTGCGTGAGGCGCGCGTGCCCTCCCCTGGATTCGCTCAGCGGCCAGGGTCTTTGGAGAGGGCAAAGATGTTTACGAAATAAATTAACTCAGGTTTAATGAGAATAACTAAGGAAGTTTTATTCAGCCCGGCAATCCGGGTTTACGGTGGGCCCGGTTCTTGCAGGCCGGGTTTCCTGGTCCGGCTCTCGGCCGACCTACGGCAAAAACGAGGGTGGACGACCCGATGACGCAACGCTTAATTAAACGACTTATAATCTAACACGCACTTAAATCTAATACGCGGAGCAACGATGCTCGGTGACAACGGGTACGCGGAGCGACGGTGCTCTGTGACGGCGGATACGCGGGGCGGAACGGCCTCGCGACGACGGAATACCGCGGAAAGACCAGGGCGCGCTGGTACGACGGAATTTGCGGAGCGTCGTTCTCTCGCGAACGGCGGAGTTACGGAGCGCCACTCTGTCGCGAGCGGCGGAGATACGGAATATTACCGGTTATACCGGACAGCGCGGGCGAGGTAGACTCGTCGTATTCGCTCGGACGGGATCGGTTTCTCGGGCTGCGGGTGGAATTTGCAGGAATCACCGCGGCTCAGCGATCGTGATAGTGAATTAGACGTTCCCTGCGTGTGCTGAGCTCGCGGGGCGCGGTTCGGCTCGTTACCGGATCGGCGTGACGCCTCGCTTGCCGCCCCCGGCCAACCGCGGTGCGAGTTCGCACGTAACGGACGTAGACCCAGAAACGTACGCCTCGACACCGGCGTTGTCGCCCGCTCTCGGAAAGAACAAGGAAAGAAAAAAAACAAAGAAATGAACCGTGAGCGTGGACACCCGGTAACGGCGCGGACCTAAACTACGATCGACTCACGCGATCTTAATTCTATCTGATAACGTACCTACATCTAATGCCCTTAATTACTATCACGCGGCTTAATCCTATCTTACGAGCGGAGCGTCGGTATCTCCGGTACTAGTACTGGTCGCGGTGGACGCCGTCCGTCGGTGGACGGCGGCGGAAAACCGGAATCAGGTTCGGTACGGTGCGCGGGGCGAGCAGGGCTCGCTTGGCGTCGGTATGGCGATCGGGCGCTCTCGGCGCGGTCCCGAACCCCCCACGATCCTCGTCGCGCGGTCGCCTCAGCGAGATGGTCGTAACGGCCGCGGCTCAGCAAGTGATCGTAGATTGATGACGTTTCCTGCGTCGGCTGGGCTCGCGGGGCGCGGAGAGGGGGTGCGAGATTCGCGGAACGTTCCGTCTGTCGTCCCCGCGCGGCCGCGGCTCGAGTACGTAGGCACAGACGTAAACCTAATGTCTACGACTCGAAACCGGCGAGGTCGCTCGTCCCCGGTAGTATACCGTGAGGCGAGCTCCACACGCTGCTGCGGTCGGTTGGAGACTAAACGTCTGGAGCGCGGCGCGGAATCTCGGACGGGAGCGCGGGATGCGGGAACGGGTCCGAGGAGTGGGGATGACGGTCCGGAGTGTCGAAACTACGGTGCTCTGAAAAGAGCAGGCCGTCGATCGACTGCCTCCCAGAACCTGTTCGCGGTCTCGGTTTCGACGTATGGGACGTAAACCCACGTACGCCTCGGCCGATCCCAGCGCTTCGGCGTGTTCGCCCGATAGTAAACCGAGGCTAGCACGATTCCGCGCGGCTGCGAGAGGATCTGGGCTCGGGTGTTCGCCCGAGAGCTGCTCCAGACCAACTCCGCTCTTGGGTGTTTTCGTCGCGATCTTTATAGCCCGAACGCGGACCTCGTGTGCTCGTTCGCGAATCTTCGGCGCACGCCGATTGGTCCGCGCCCGGGCTGGATTCGCGGATTGGCGCGCGGCTGGTCCTAGCTGGTGATTGGTGCGGGCCTGGGTACAAACTCGCTCGCATCGAGGCACATACGTCTCGTTGCAGGTCTTTAAATAAAAATCTTTATTCGTCGAATAAATTCATTACGTGTGGAATAGAGATAACATAATTATTTTTATTTGACGCGTAACAAATCATTTTTTTATCTTTTATTCGCTGTTTGAAATGTCTATTTCAATAAAAATTTGCCTATCTTTGCTCCTACAATTATATTATTTTATATTATATTAATTCATCCACGTGATTCTCTCTCAAACTCTATACTATTCGGAATAGTACGTTAAATAAACGCTACTCTGGTTTTCAACATATTTCTGTTCCCACAGATCGATTCTTGGAACAATTATCTATAAAAAAAAGTGTAAGGAAATAATGCTTGTTCATGAAATATTTTTAAATTACAAATTAAGGTATCTCATATGGAAGTAGAAATTGATTTCCCTAAAATAATGCTTTAATAATTTTTTACGTAAAATATTTTTACGAATTTTTCGTCCTTGATATTAGTTTTACTTTTAATATTTTAAATCTTAAAAAGCAACACTAAAAAAAATATCTGTTTAATTTGAATACGTTTGTCGGAGAATGTAACATTTGATAATCGATATGGTTCCGTGATGATTCACCTTCTCACCGACGAGAATTTCCTTAGTGGTCTTCTGCACCGACGAGATACCGTCGTTGGCCTTCTGTTTCTTACTCCAGCCAAAATCTATCCTAGAGGGCGGTAGAAAACACCGCATTTTTCGAGCGACACATTCTCCCATAAGGCTGGCAGTCTTTATATATATCTCGTCGGTGTCAGATTTGATCATTTTTGTGGATCTAGTTCCAACATTTATCGTTCGTCAGCGTAGAGGGCGTAAGAAAACCAGTTGTGTAGGTTTACGGTCTGGGGAATTTCCAGACTGCGGCCTACTACCGCCGGGAAACCGGAAACTGGATGGAAGGCACTGTTGCGTGTTGTAGTACGGAGACTTTATTACGTCTTTTCTCGACGAAGGTAGTTACACGAGAGAGCGATGGTGTAATCTCGGCGGCGGCAAATCCGCCTTGGTTCGTCGGACACGCGGAGTCGAGAGCGGCGACTCGCTCTTGCCGCTTGCACGCGGCTGATGCCGGCGATGCTAGCGCTGCGGCAAGGTGCGGCAATATACGTAACCCCTACAGTTGTTTACATGTGAGACACGAAACCCCATATGGTGATTGGTCTACTCCTATACCTCGTCTGTGATAAGATCAAAGGAATCTGTTAGGTTTCTGTTCACTAGGGTGTAGCACCATAGTATTTAATGGCGCCACCTGTACGAATGTTCACTCGTATAAGTTTGTAACCTTTTGCAATATTTTAGTAGTAAAATGTGTTCCTTGTATTATTAGAGTAATAATCATCGCGCATCTATATGTGAATTAGAAAAGAAGTAAGATGATGACAGTCTCAATGAAATTTCATTCGTGTGCAAGAAATTTAGTAAATTTCTGCATATATAAAAATAGTTTTTCAATTAAATACTTGCGGAAGCTACATAATTTTAGTAATTCAAGTTTCTGTAATGAACGATGTAATCTGTATAATTTTCCGCAACTGCACAGAATTGACACTTTTTCCACTACGAGAATATTATCAAAAATTAAAGGTGGCGGAAAAGATAAGAAAAAACCACAAGTTGTGCACATTAACCCTGATGAATTAAGTGAAGTTGTAAATGTAGATCGTATGAATATGCTATTTGATAAAGCATTTGAAGACTATAAGAATCAATTGACGAAACACATAGGCCTGCGTACAAGTGTGGGTGCTGTTGAAGAGTTAATTGTAAAATTTGATGGGACTGAATATCAACTTCAAGAGATAGTCGAAATTAGTCGAAAACCTAAAATAATAGTAATGAATATGTCTGCCTTTCCTCAAATAATTCCTGATGTCCTGAATACTCTGTCAAAGTCTCAAATGAATTTGAATCCACAACAAGATGGTACTACGCTATATATACCAATACCCAAGTAAGTAGGACACGTATTACTATTATGTTTTCAAAAGTACCTAAGACAATATTAACTTTGTTCTTGTATTTAATAGAGTTACTAAGGAATACAGGGAAACCTTAGCAAAGACAGCAAAAAGATATTTTGTAAAATGCAAAGAGGACATTACCGATGTACGAAATATGCATATAAAGTCAGTGAAAAAAAAAGAAAAATTGTCAGAAGATTTGGTTTTTCGAATTGAGAATTATATAAATAATTTAAGTCGTGAATACATTGACAATGCTGAGAAGTTGTTACAAACAAAAGAGAAAGAACTCTTACGTGAATCATAGTCATTTTAATATTGCCGTATATATATATGTATATATATCTATCTTTCATAAGTGAAAGTGAATTTAGCGGATTGTTCTTCATGATTATATAAGACAAAAGTCAAGAGTACAAAAATTGCAATTTTGGCTTTGTTTTTAAGTTAACAGCAGCATGTAAGATTGCTCTGCGTCTCTGTCTTTTATGTAATGCATCACTGTTTATGCTCCTAATATTGATGGATTATACATACAATTTGTTTATTCTTGATTTTTATCTTATGTTGTCCTGTACAATTACTTCTTAAATATTCTCCGAACTGTTGCCAAACATACTGTATATAAAATAATTAAAATTTGTCAATATTTTTAGTACTTTAGAAATTTTATTTTTATTCTTAATTTACCATTGAATTAAATTTATCTACTTCTCTTATTTTTCAGTATTATACTTATAATTTCATTTCAGTATTTATCTACTTCTCTTATTTTATAATTGAGTATATTTAAATGTTTTAAAATACTTATTGATGGCACTAATAGCTATGCAGCTTTCATGCAGCTACTTTAGTGTAAATTAAGTATTATTTCTAATATAGTATAGTAAAGCAGTGCAAAGACTCTGTGCAGCAGTTTGTAAAATCTCTTTCCTATGAAATCCTATACTCAGTCGCAAATAGTTGTGACACTTTTCTGTGTATGAAAATCTTACTCCAGGTATAGCTGATACTTTGTGTGTTTCTTGACACCATTTGATAAAATCAGTACCATTTACACCTACAGAAAATAATGTTCATTTTTATTTGGTATAGAAGAATTTTATTTGCCATTGTACACAATACGTACCTGATGGTAGATGAATCCATACAAAGTAACCACCTTCTGGTTGTTGAAATGAGCAACACGTTGGTAAATAACGTTTTAACGCGTCACATAATGTCGTTAATCGTTCCTGCAAAAGAATATACACATACATAGAACTTCCCAAAATGTATGAGTAGGGTTCCATTTTAATTATCCTTGGAATTATAACCGTAACTTTTTATACAGCCTGCATAAGAATTACAATTTTCTATCTGTATCTCATAAATGATAAACGAAAATCTATGTAAAATAGTTTGTGTACAAGTCTATGTACAATTTGTTCTTTATTGTGAAACTCACCCTGTAAATTTTTACTAGTTTGTCGAGATACTCATCTTCTATCCCTAGATGCAGTAAACTCGCAACAACACCGGAAACGTAATTATTAACAGCACCACCGCTTTGTAAGATCCCTCTGGAGGTTTTTAAATTTGAAACACGAACATGTAAAATCATAGAATTTGTAGAAACGAGGTCACGAGAGCACAAAAAACATAATGAAGATATATAGTTCTGAAAATTTAGGAAATGGTAGTATAGATTTTTTTAATTTAAAAATGCTTACGACGATCTAAAGATTTTTGCTAGTCGTGGCGGGCATTCCATCCAACCGCAGCGAATTGCCGGTGAAAGAATCTTCGAAAACGATCCGTTCGATACTACATTTCCACCTTTATATTCAGTATCCTTTGGATCGTCGTAATAATATAATCGATGGGGCGGGAAACCGTCTCCATAGTAAAGTAAATTATAGACATCGTCGCAAGTAACCAGCACAGAATATTTGCGCGCTATTTCAACCAATTTTTTGCAGCTCTCTATAGAAAATTAACAATCCCCAAACACAATTCACAAATTACTGTGTAACTGTACGATCGATTACAACATATACGTAATTTATTGTTTACCTGGAGGTATCGTGCTTCCGGTAGGGTTGTGGAAAGTGGGAATAGTGTAAAACATAGCCCAGAAAATCTTTTCGTCGGTTAGAAGAAATTCACCCTTACTTTTTTCCTCGGCGACTATTTTCTCAAACGCGTCCAAATCGATTATATCGTTTTTCATTGGTACTGCCACAAAAAAAAGTGCATTTAATATTTAAATCATTTTTTGAGACACACTATTTAAACTATTTTTGTAACTTAGGCCATTTCAACAATTTTTTGGCGAATTAATATGTCGAAATATTTGAAGTTTGAATTATTTTAGTTTGTTGCACATGTATCCTACCTGTTACCATTTTAATCATTGGAAATTGCTTGAACGTATCCAGAGCAATCATGTAAGTGACTTCTTCTACGAAGATCACTCCATTCGGTGAAAGGACGGTGTTCAGCAAAAGTTGAAGGCCGTGAGTAGCGCCGCAGGTCAAAATTAAATTTTCTCTTTTTACTGGATCGCCGTATCGCTTGGTTAAAAACATCGCCAATTCATCGCGATATTCCCACAAACCTGCAGTGGGACCATATTGAAAGAGATAGTACATTCCTTCCTTGCGTTCTTGTTCCTAAGAAGAAGTAGAAGCATCCTTTTAATGTAATTGCAATACGATTACATAAAAAGCGAAACACTTTCGTCCTCTAAAAAACAAATAAAACGCAAATAAGAAGTTTGAATCATGTGAAATGACTAATCAACTTTAACTTCTCATCAACGTTCCTCGTTCGAACTGATATAGGGTAAGGGACCCAACTACTGTGGGGGTACCAATTACAGTGCCTGTATTAATTATACTTATTTTCAAAGCATAATATAGGAAGAAGATCTTTATTGTTTGACGGTTTTACAAATTCTGGTGTTACGCTGTTCACGCTCAAACATCAGGTTGTTATAAACAAATCGATCGACGGCTTGTAATGACAACCGGTTACCAGTGAAACGAGCAGACGAGACAAACGGATGAATGTCAGATCGTCCTAGCTGACTGCCGACGATCGATCGTCACCAACATTAATGTATATATATGTAACAAACTCCTACAATAATGAATATTAAAAAAAGAGACGTATAACATAGATATTAACTGATTTTAATGAAAAAAATTTCTTATCTCTTTTCTAATATTCATTATTCTTTAAAAATAAGTATAATTAGGATGGGCACAGTAATTGGAATCCCCACAGTAACTAGGTCCCTATTTCTATAATGTTCTAGTCCATATCTTGACGAATTACCGTGTTTCACTCTCAGTTCTTTAATAAATAAACTTGGACAATTTAGTGTGATGTAACAAATCATTTATTTTTACCAGTTTGTGGTCCGTTGCTCTTTGTATCATATCTGGCAGGTTTTGGAGTAGGTCAGGACCGGGAGCTCCGACTGATAAGTTTATGGCATTCTCATTGTAAACGTTAAATATGTGATTTCCATCGAACAGATGTCTCAGATGAGGATCGTCTATCGTCTCCATTTTACGTTCGTCTCTGTAACGAGCAATGGAAGAGTTCTTATCGAAATCTTTGTTCTCAATCAATAGGCAACATACTACGATCACATTTCCTATCAAACAATTGTCATTTGATTTCGGAAAAAGTTCAAACAAGTTGATCCGGCATAAAAACATAAAATAGAATTAAAAAGAAGCAAGTGATTAAAGTATTAGTCCCATCGCTACATTTACATTTATATAGAAACATAACGTTTTATTGCATAGTCCAGTGATAAATGAACGTCCTGCTTAATTCGATCAACTGATCGATTAAAGATCATAAATAATTAAATAGATAAATTTCGTTTCGAAAACCTTTTCGTTTGCAATGATGAATTTATTTGTAACGTTCTCTGCAATTTATTTGCAATCACACTAGGAGACACTAGGAGCGCCGAGACGCATAAACATCTGCGTCGCGTAACGATTCACGAGCAACTGCCGATAACAGCTGGAAGAATCTGGGTGGGAAAAGTTGTTATTAAACTTCGTTCAGTGACTCGTGGAATTTCGTACGTGTACTAATGTACGTACACACATACCACGCCGTATTACTCACAATCAGACGCGCGTTGCGTAACCATTACCTCGTGAACTTTACGCGGAACAAGAATCTGGTTCAAATGTTTACTCGAACTCGTACAGCTTTTTCTGCACCACTGTCTTGATAAATATTACTAGGTATACTATGTAATTACTTTGTTAAAAGGAGGTCCGCCACACATATCCGTTGTTCTAACGTGCAGCGACCGTGCGGTACCGGAACTGCGGTCTGAAGTACTATGGATTCAATTAAACGCTGCACATTTGTTTGAATCGTAATTGCGGCGCCGCACGTCGCTCTTGCGTGCAATATTTCCCGCAGTTCCCCAAAAGAACGCACGGTCGCCGCAATCGCATATGCGATCGTCATTACATTATCGCATGTCAGTGATGTACACGTCCGTTATTCTGTCGCAAAATGAACGACACAAACGGTGATGCATTATTAGACATCGAGCTTTTCATTGAAGAGGTAAAAAAGAGTTATAGCTAACATTTCTGCGGGAGTTATAGCACGTCTCATCCATGTATCTTGTGATGCGATTCTTCCTGTTATTCTATCTAACAGCTCGTCAAATGAGTGAACACTCAATCGAAAATAATAGAAGAATTTTTCAGCATTTTCTCTTAGATCAGCAAAGGATGTAGCAAATCTACCTCGTGTAAATCTCGAATGGATAAAAGGATGCACCAAAAAAAAATGTTCTTTGTTTGCAACAATAGCATTTATATACAAAATAGGCAAATACTCTACGCTTTTTCGGGGACACCTCCATCTTCGATAGAAGTAGAAAACGCACGTTAAAAAGACGCAAGTGGACGCCTTTCAACTGAACCGCAATTCCGATTCGATCGCCACACGTTAAAACAACGGATGTGTGTAGCGGGCCTAACACTTGCATGGGCAACCGCAATTATATATTACTATATAACAATTTTGTATGTTCTTCTAAAAATATTTTTTGGATACTATTGTGTCGGTTGCAAGTTGCAAAACCAAAATTTAGATCTTATTGTTAACTCTTGAACGGTTGGGGGTGGTGATGTCTCTGGTGCGGAAGATTACAACCGTTCTAATTATAAGTCGATTGACAAAGCCTAAAATATTTGCATGCATCTAGTAAATGAAGTTGACGAAAAGCTGGGTACGAAGGAATTTACGTTAACTCATAAGAATGATGGTGATTCTTTATTACAATAATTTTTTTACGATAACACAATGATATTATAAAGTTTTATAAGTTCTATAGGTCCACAACCGAATGGCAAATGCAATTCCTCGTAGCTAATTATCCCGGCGATCAAACGTATTGTACAATTTCTAGTTCACACGCATACTCTCCATACTAGTTTCGGTTGACGAAAAAAAAAACAAAAAAAAAAAACAAAAATAGAAAGGAAATAAAATATCGTCGAACCAGGGGGAAAAATGGGGTAGAGGGAAATGCGGAAAGGTAGGTTTCGCTAAGATTTTCATTCTTCTAATTTCTGAAAAGAGCTTCGAATTGGGCGCGCGCACGCGTTTTTCTACAATGATACATTCTGATCCGCTTGGCGACGCGACGAATGATCGTATTGTATATTACACAATAGAGAAATCGCTAACGTTAACTATTTTATAACACTTAAAATAGCAGACGTAATGTACACGATACGTATTTGCTTACATATTTAAGAGCAAGATTCTGCATTCCGCGTGCAGCGAGATTGGAAATCCGTGCGATACACGTTCTCGCCAGCAACGTAGCTGGCCGCGTTAAAACAACGAAACGTAATAGAAGAGAAAACAATTTTCGCATTAAAACCTTTCTTTCCATTTATCACAGAAAACCCGCACGTCATTTTATTCCCTCGAAAAGCTTTTTATACTTCGCGGACAAGATACTTTCGCCGTGTGGACAATTTTTACGGATTCCACACGCGGAAATTTCGAACGGGAGTAACATTTCATTTCAACCGATCGTACTAGGAATTATGCGTCATGCGTACTTCGGGGCGCTGACTTCGCCAATTAGTGTTGATCTTGTCCACCGAGTATACCGTCGTGAATGAGATCGTCAATCTCGCGGACGCCCTATGCACATCTTTCACAAATGAAACGCAACGCCAGAGATGATCCGTTTTTTTTTCCCCGGTGAACACAGGTGAGAACGGTGTTCGCTGCATCGCGCGTTCCCTGTACACAACATGGCACGTCCTACTCCTAATCGATTACGCGGCGCGCAATGTGGGCACGCGCAACCCGCGCTTCGCCCACGCTTTCTTCCATCGTTGTCTTCTTTTTTTTTTCTTCGTTTCCTCTTCCAAGCAAAACAAAACGAAACAAAAAAAAAAAGGAGAAAAACACGCCACGGATTCGCTTAACTTATTCAAGTACATTTCCGTTCTTTACATTCGTAAAAGTCCTTACGGGCTAGTGGTCCCTAGTCTATTTACAAGACGCGTTTTTTCTTCTATAAAAATCGAGATACATCCGTGCTTGGCTACGGCCAATTTCATTGGTCCCTTTCGCGGAGGCGATGGCATACAAAAATATATGGGGGAGGAGGGTTGTAAACGTTTAAGTGGAATCGCGAAACGAGAACGGTCCCTTGTTCGTTTTTCCTCTTGGTCCTCGTGCACGCGATCCTCCTTTTGTGCTATCCTTGGGATACGATTGTCTCGCGTTCGAGCAGTAAAGTAGGACAATTGTTGTCGCACTGTCGTAGCTTACTGCGATACTAGAGATAGATAGATAGATAGATAGATAGATAGATAGATAGATAGATAGATAGATAGATAGATAGATAGAGAGAGAGAGAGAGAGAGAAAATATAGAACGACAGGATGGAACAGCGGGCAAGATGTTTCAAGTGTCCACGAGAAATAGTAGAACGTTTCTTATCACAGTCAACGGCGAACCGCGCAGATATTGCGCAGCCGGAGCGCTCGAAATTTGCATCGTAACTTCCGCGATTACCAAACGGCCCCGCGGTGCCATTTTTGACATCTCATGATCCATGGTGGATCGCGTGGAACGGGAGATTCCGGCGTGCCGAATTTTAACGTAGGAAACCAGACGAGAGAGGGAAAGACAGAGGGGCCCACGTTCGCCTAATTAGGATGGCTCTTTCGTTTCGAGAGAATCGATGTTTCGTGTAGGCGGCTACCGGGGAAAGAACAGTGTCAGACTCGCGAATAGGCTAAGCAGCTCTAAGCATACTTTCACACATCTCCGTTTAAACGGATCTCTTAGAAACGAGTCATTCAAATGAGTTTGCAGGTCGAATCGATTAACCATCCATCCAGTATTTTCAGGTTTTATTGCCAAAGCATTTTACTAATGCTTAACATTTCGCATTTAGAATAAACCTTAATAATCGAGTTTAATACCACCGAATAATAAAACTTGAAAGAACTTTTAACAATGAACGCGTACTATTTCATCAATTTTCTCTACCTTATATATTGCGAATTTGATTGATTTGGCAAACGAGTGGTTCAAATATATTCTAGCTTTCCAAACGCGGAATGCATTTGGATGAAAATAGGCGACCAAACGCGTGTCAGCCTACAGGTGACATAATCGTGAATCCGACACAGGGAAAGAGGTGACGCGGGACGAACGTGGACCGTCAAAGTCAGGTAAAGGTATAGGTGTAGACAATCGCTTATGCCATTTACTGTACGTCGTTTCTTAGAATAGCCTTAAACAAGTGGTAGACAGTACTTTATTTACAAGCCACTGCGAATGGCACATTAAGATTATCTTTGCACTACTTGTTCGTCACGCGCGTACGCGACAGTTTCTTGTGCACGAGACACGTTCCCCGGGGATTTGTCGGGAAGTTAGCACAGTTCTCGCGTTCTACGTCTAATCACAATCGAAACACGGCACTCCGACGAAGTGTCCTTTCTAAGTACTCTGGAGTTTCCTACACACTAGGAACCGAATCCGTCGCCTATGTCTTCCTAACTCCTAGGCTCCAGCTAGAACCTAGCCGGATCCGGTTCCGGCCGAACGATGCCAGTTCTACGGGTTCCGACTCGGAACAACGGAAACAGTCATTTCGCTTATGAGTTCTTGGAATCAGACGGTCGTCTCGTTCTTCCTGAGAGGCTTCAGCGGCTGCAACTCCCGTTCCAGGCGATCAAAGTCGTTGTAGTACTCGTGGTCGGATTCCTCCTCCGAACTCCTCTGTCTGACCTGCGATCCGAAGGTCCCGTTCGTTAGGACCTTCTCCAGATCCGGCGTCGGGATGCCCAACGTTTGCGGGGTCAACGGACCCTCGTCCTGAGACATTATGTACTCGGGATTGTCCAAGGACGTCTTCCCTTGGATGGTCAGGAATTCCGGGTACTTCCGGTAACCATTGTTGATTCGCTTCGGTTCCATGTCTGGAAATAAGAAACGGGAACTATTGTTAACCCTTGCAGTGGTAAAACACAGGGTAAGCAACAGTCAATATTTTCTAGAAGAATACCCTACAGATTTAGCAGTGACTTTATTTAATAGGTCCCGTTAAAACCTAAAAAGAATCGTATGCACATGGACGAAGGGTTGGTAACTAAAATTTTTTGAAACGGCGTTGTTGGTAATTTACGATGAAGTTCGTAGTTACCTGCTGGCTTCGAGTCCCCTATGAGATCCATGTACTGCGTCGTGTTTGCTGGCAATTGCGGCGATGGCATTAAATAGTCGTCTTCATCTAATGGCAAGTCTAGCTTCAGGTTTCCTACTTGAGCCTGCTGGTGCACGGAGTTTACATCGCCGTCGTAACAATCATCCGTTACGTCGCAATCTGGAAAAGATAGTAACGCGAATCAGTTGGTACATTTCTCTACGCTGATTTTATTAGTGTGTAAAATGACTTATCGATAGCAGCGAGAGTTTAATGGATGTTCCCGGTGTAGGTAAAATGTTATATCCACGTAGAGCACGAAAGGTGTAGTTTTTCGATAAAGTGACCGAGCAGCCGCTTACCTCTGGCGCTGATCATTTTCAACGGGTCCGAACAGTATCTCGAACTGGAACTGTCGGATCCAACGGGGTGTCCACAGTGCCCGTTCGGTGGTGCGAAATGCGCGTGCTGGCCAGAATTTCCCGGCTCGTGAGACGCACTTCCGTTTCGATGATTCGCCCCGTACCTCAACAACTCTCTGTCCCAGTTCTGTTGATTTTGGGGGGTGGGAGAGTCGGCGGCGAGAGGCTTCCCATTGGGCCAGCAGGTTTTCACTGGCGTGTTCGGCGGAGAACCGGAAGTGTTGGACGTTGAAAGTCCGGGTGGAAGCGGGGCTCTAGATTTCGGCTGAAGGTACTCGTCTGCGTCCACCAACGCTTCTGGACCGTCCGATGCTAGATTCCGTATCATTTCCTTTTCGTCCTACAACAATTATATTATGACACGTTAGAAAGTACATACATGATACAGGGTTTTACAAATACAGAATCTCAAATTATTTCCTCTTACATCCAGTTGTAAACGATTTTCGTTCCACAAGGATATCTACTTTATATATTTATTATGCTGCCATTCGCCTGGATTATGATGAGTACCTTGCGGGTCTTTATGCAAAATAAAAGTCTCGAAGAATTTCAAGAAGTTGAAAGTTACGTGTCGACGTCGTCTAATTTTTCTGAACTTTCTATTATTTCAAATTCCTCCCACTCATTTTTCTCATAAATGCATAAGATCCGCAGAGTAGCGATAAGTCATTAGGAGAATATCATTACAAGACATTCCCAAAAACGGAAACTGTCTACGACTCGTGCTCATATTCCTCCAAGTCATAAGAAATAGTTGTATCACTAACCTGCAATGTATACGAAGGTAGTCTCATGTATTTGTCGCCCTTGATCGCGAGGTATCGACCAGGATCTCTGGACATCTTCGCGAATTCCTCTGCCAGTTCTTTGAAGCTGGGTCTGGACTCGGCGTCCAGCATCCAGCACTTGATCATGATCATGTAGACGTCGATCGTGCAGATTGACGGTTGCGGTAGCCTCTCGCCCTTCTCCAACAGTTCCGGCACGTTTCTAGCAGGCACATTCTCGTAGGGTCTGCCGCCGTAGGTGAGAACCTCCCAGATAGTCACGCCGAAGGCCCAGACGTCCGACTTGTGCGTGAACACTCGGTGCTGGATGCATTCGAGGGCCAGCCACTTGATAGGCATCTTGCCACCGGCAGCTTTGTACTGTTCCTCGTTGATGTCCAACAGTTTGGCCAGGCCGAAGTCGGTGATCTTGACGCAGTTCGGTGTCTGCACGAGAACGTTCCTAGCCGCAAGATCTCGATGGACCAATCTCCTCTCTTCCAAATAGGCCATGCCCCTAGCGATTTGCGTGCACCAATTCAACAGAGCCTTCGAGCCGATCTTGTCCTTGAACGTGCGCACAAAGTCCAGCAGGCATCCCAGCGGCATCAGTTGGGTAACGAGCATCATCTGCGACGTCATGCAGACAGCCAACAGCTGAAGCAAGTTTGGGTGTTCCACGCTGGCCATGATGTACGCTTCGTCCAAAAACTCCTTAGACGTGTTCGCTCCCGTGCCGTCGTGCAGAACCTTTATAGCCACCGGTATCTTCACGTTCTCTCCTTCGGGTACCCAGACACCCTTGTAGACATTCCCGAATGCTCCGTAACCCAAAATTCCTCCTTTTCGCATCTCCTCCTCTTTGATGATACGCAGTTTCGCCAGATTCGGCTTTACGCCGGTCGGTCGAAGAGGCTCGTTGTCGTCCAGTCCTGTTAGCGCCATCGTCATCTTCACGGTGTTCTCCTTCGCTTTCGCCCGGATGCGCCAGAAGTACATGATCAAAGCGGTAACCACGATGAACACTAGCGTGAATACTACCACGCCAGCTAAGATAGCTGGTTGGAGTTCGTTGTCCACCTGGTATCCGAGACCCACGGTCTGCAGGGAGCAATAAGGCTCGCTGTCCACCGGGAAGATCTTATGGGGGTACTCGGGGGGACACGTCTCCGTGCAGTTGAAAGCCGTCGCGTTGCCGTCTATGTCTGCCTCCTGGAAAACGGTGAAACAGATTAGTACCGTTTATAAAAACGTCTTAAGCTATTCAATCTATTGCACAACAGACACGGCGCTTACCAGATGAATCTTATAATTCCGACATTTGTAGCACTGATTAGGGCCTCGACCGAAGCAGCCACGGCATTCGCTGAAGCACGGTATGCAAAGCTGGGTGTCGGCATCCGCGAAATGATCCGCGGGACACTCGTCCTCGCACTGTTCCCCTCTTTTGAATTTCGTACACTCCTGGCACACATGTTCGTGGAACCCGTAACCAGTGCATTTCTTGCAGCGGGTGTGACACTTGCGACACACGGCTTTTCCGGCTAGAGGCTTCAGAGGACCTTGCTCTTGAGGACTTACCCACTCGTAGTAGTGACCTGCAACAAACATGCCCATTATTTCCTGGGAGTTCTAAATTTCTGGTTGAGATGAACAACTTTTTTCTTCGATTTCTAACACGATTCTTTCGACCGTCGTTCATCCATTTTTCGTATATCCCTAACTCAAGAGGATATTCATAGGTTTGTTTCGGGAACACATTTTGAAGGTCTTGAACTATGAGAAGATATAAGAAATGGATTTTTCTGATCAGTTAGTCTAGAACACCCTTCGAATAAATGGCGGTGGTTCCATCAAATATTTGAGCAGTCGAAGGGAGCCACTCACCGTCGGGACACGATTCCCCTTTCTGCAAACAGCCTTCAGGTACATTGCCGTTCATGATCGCCTTATCGCAGCTGTGGCATCCATTAGGGCCGATGTTATTCTCGGGTCCTTCGCAGCCACCCACGCAATTCCCGTGACAGTCCTTGCAGACGCCGTTGTCGTTATACTTCGAGGACGGGCATTCGGGCACGCAGAATGGACCGTCCCGCGCGTGTTTGCATTTCGTGCAGTGCTCCGCGTTCGGTCCGGTGCAAGTGCCGTCGCATTCCTCGTGGCACAGCTTACAGGTCTTCTCGTCTGCCTGGTAAATCCTGGAAAAGACCGGAGGGGAACGTTCGTTACCGCGTCGCCGGATTATTTCTGTCTAGCGATCGAAAACAGTGCGAGGCCACAGACATATTAGGTTGGCAAACAAGTTCCGACCTTCATATTTTCTTGAACAGAATTATTTCATAAAATTCTATAATTAACACGTAGGCTGCCGAGTTACAGTACCAAAAAATCCAACGATGTCGTAGTAGCTTAATTTAATGTGACCGAAACTGGGAAGTTAACATTTATCACAGCGATACTTTCTTTAATCCTTCTGCATAGTGCGAATACCGAAAACATTTATTCTGCTATACATATAGTACGTCCATTTTCGACCAGCTTCCAGCGAATAACACCTTCATACAACCACCAAATGCACAGCAAGGTCGCGAATTTAGTTGCCAACCTAATTCAAAGCGAGCAGAGCTTAGATATTTCCCCAGGCGAATTTACCTTCGTTCCAGAATCTGAGGTAGGCGAATTTAATACGAAAAAAGTGACACACGTTATTGAAGAATTTCGTAGGTTTTTGTTGTTGTATGATATTATATTGGAGATTATATTTACCCTGGCGCGGTACAATCTTGGAGGCAATCGTTCCCTAGAATGAAGTTCTTGCACGACAAACACTGCGCCGGACCGGGACCCCAACAGCCCTCGTCGGAACACTGCTCGTCGCACACTAATCCATCTTTGACTGCAATTAAAAAAAAACACACTAGGTTAGTTTGTGCTCAAGGTAAAGATTAAATGCCTAACTTATTTTTACAATAATAAGAAGACATCTATCATTAGTGAAACCGGTCATTTGACCGGTCGTGGTTTAGTGTTAAAGAATCAAGGTTCACGGAACTAAAATCGAGTATGGTTAGAAATTCGAAGAAAACAGAGAAGTTCGAAGGGTACTTACTGCATTCGGTCTCGTTCCGATTATTGGACAACAAGCTCTCGTGTTCCGACGACTTCTTGATCCTCGTCCAGTTGATGCTCTGCGCGTAACAGAGGTTCTTGTTCTCCAAAATGGCGATCGATCCCGAGTAGATTTTCTTGAGGGAGCTGAGGCCGAACGAGACCAACGATGTTTTCACGATGTAAAGCGAGGCGAAGTATTCCGTGAGGGTTCTGCCGCCGATCATCTCGAGGTTCCGGAAGTAGGAGAGATTCTTGAAGTCTTTGTGGTCACCTTGGATGTTCAGGAACCCGGTGATCTCTTTCAGCGTGCTGAACACCTCGAGCTTGTCGGGGTGCATCTTCTCGTACCGTTTGCCGAAGCTGAAGTTCAGAAAGACGTGTTGGAAGCCTTGAAAGCTTTGGTCCAGGATGGTGATCGATCCCTCGATGATCGTGCAGTCCTTGAAGCTGTCGATGTTCCCGGAGTGTACCTTCTCGACACCTTTGCAGGTTTTTGGACAGGGGCCATCACAGGGCACGCATTCTCCGTTCAAAGCCTTCTTTTTCGGCGGGCAGGACCTTACGCAAGCGCCGTTGTCCTTTAAGAGGTGCTCCGGACACTTTCTCACGCAAGTTGCACCATACGCGTATTTTCCGTCAGGATTAGCTTCCCACGAATACGTCGTTGGATTGTACCTGAAACCATCGACGTTTCAATACCGAGTCGTAAACATTGTGGACATTCGATCCTTGGCCGCGGTCGAATCGGCGCGGCGCGAGCAAGATTTATCGATAATAAGTGCGCCATTGTGAACCGACACACTATTTTTCCATTGTGTTATTTAAACTCGAGAAACACACCGTATGCCGACGTGGGCTAGTCAGATCGATCGCCGTTTTGCGATCGAGCTTAGCGGTGAAGTAGTTTTCAGCGCGGATTCGAATAAACAGAGTTACGTTCTATTCATATTTGTTTGCACTCAAACTGATTTGTATGTTATCTCTAACAAATACATTCTTTGAAACCCTAACAGGTATTTTTTCGCGATTAACTTTAAAAGGACACTTCGTTAAGAGGCCTCCGAGCGTGATAAAAACGACAACGTGGGTTCAATTAAAGTAATTTCCAATAAGCCGGAAAAAATCAACGATTTATAAAAATTAGCTTAACCAGCCTCGGTCTCTTCCCTACTTAAATTTCCGGAACGTTCCATCGAATCGCGCAATTAAACCACGATTAACCGGGGGAATGGAGGTAAATACAAATTTGTCTGCGAAAGGGGTGCGGTGGGGGGGATACGATAAAGTTCTTAATGACGGGACTGGTGCCTACTTACTTTTGCATGGGCGGGCATTCCTGCGTGCACACACCGTCGTCGAAGAAGTTTTTGCAGGCGAGGCAGTCGCTCTGTTTCGGGCCCGTGCAGCCACCGGCGCAAAAAAGATGGCAACACTCCCGCGGATTGGGCCCGAAGCACCTGCCCTGCCAACACTGCGGAGAACAGTTCGTTTTCGAGTACCTCTGGCAGTTCTCTGGCCCTTCGCCCCAGCAGCCCTGCTCGCAGCTCTTGTCGCACGGCGGGCAGACGCGCTCCGACGACGTGAAATTGTACACGTACGAGTATGTTCCGCTCTGGCCGGTGATTATTTCGTCCCAGTTGATCGAGCGAATATGGCAGAGGTTGTAATTGTTGTACATGCCCACGCTGCCGTTGAGAATGTCTGCGAACCAACGGTCCGATTAACTTTCGTTGCCGCGTTGTCGACGTTCGAACGCTAATAACCGGCTGCGGAACCGATACGCGTTGACACGCGTCACCGTTTAATTGCGCTACGTTTCGCGAACCAACGATTATTACTATGACTCTAGAGAATGTGCTGCCTCTCCCCGAGCGTTCAAAATGTTATCGCTAGAGAAAATAAATATTGTTTGCATCGCTTGCAAGAAAAAGTGGCCGCACAGAAGATTGGATCTTTCTTCAATAATTTTAGAAAGTTAAAAATAATGTACACTGCACGAAATTTCTATAAAGCCACCTACATTTTGGTGTATTTTTAAAAAATATAGAGAAATTTGTTACTTTTCAAATATCTATAACATTGTATACTGACTACTGAGTAGAGATATATACGCCACTCTCTCACAATTGTTTACATCTTCAATTTATTTACATTTTCGTCGAAGGCCGCGGAACGGGAGTGCGAAATTTCTATAAAGCCACAAAGTTTGTGGTTAGATTTTGTGTGGATAACACGTGAGTCTCAGCAAAGAAACTTTAATTGTAATTCAGATGTGCGTATTTATACTAAAATTGATTTTTAAATTCATAAAAATTGTATATATATTATATTTGTATTTATGTATTTTTATTAGATTGCCACGAGGCAAGTTGTTGACCAGTGAAGAGAAGGCATCCATTGATGCTTATAAAGATATGGGGTGTTCTAATCGATCAATTGCGAAAAAAATTAATAGATCGCGTACTTTAATAGATAATTATATAAATTTGGGCGAAGAATGTGGTAAGAAACACCCTACAGGTGGAAATAAAAAATTGACAAGAAGACAATATTCATTATTGATGAGGCTGGCAGCAAGGAAAACAAAAAGTGCAGCACAACTTCGAACTAAACTACAACTACCAATAACAACGAGGCGTGTGCAGCAAATTTTAAAAAGTTCAGGGCGGTTTAAATGAAAAAAATGCTCCAGAAACCAGCACTCAAAGAACGACACAACAAGCTCGTCTCGAATTTGCACAAAGACATATGTCTTGGACAGAAGAATGGAACAATATAATTTTCTCCGATGAGAAAAAATTTAACTTAGATGGGCCAGATGGTCACAAGTACTACTGGCACGATTTAAGAAAAGATCCTAACGTAGCAATGAGTCGTAACTTCGGTGCAGGCTCATTAATGATTTGGGCTGCGTTCAGAGCCAATAAAAAAACCCTAATCTGTCGAATTAACCACAAAATGAATTCGTCACAATATACGGAGCTGTTGGAGATAGTCTTAATACCGTTCACTGAAGAAATTGAGACTGACAATTTCATTTTTCAACAGGATAACGCCTCAGTTCATGTATCAAGAGAAACAAAGGAGTGGTTAGACAGCAGAAATATCGGGGTTTTGACATGGCCAGCTTGTTCACCAGATTTAAATCCAATTGAGAACCTTTGGGGAATACTTGCAAGAAAAGTATATGGCAATTGTAAACAGTACAACTCTGTTCCTGAGTTATGGACTGCAGTGAACGAAGCGTGGACATCGCTCGAAGCAGAAATTCTTCGTGCTTTGATTGCATCAATGCCTAATCGAATTTTCGACGTTATTCGAAAAAATGACAATTATACTAAGTATTAATTTCGAAATTTAGAAGAAATTTTTGTTAATATTGATGTTATCTATTTAAGAAACGTTTGGCTTTATGGAAATTTCGCAATTCAATTTTTGTTAAACTATATAATTTTACGTTTTTTTATAAATAAAGAATATACCTATGACTGCAAACATGTATATGGTTTCTTTTATTAATCCAAAAATGCTATGATGCATCAGCTTCTCATTACTATGACATAATTATAAGATTTCACCAAAAAATCAGGCGGCTTTATGGAAATTTCAGGCAGTAGATTAACACTCCAAAATTCTATCAACCTCGTTTTCATCATAAATTCATCACGCAATAAAAACATTTGCTCAAATTATGGGTGTGGGGGAGTATAAGCTTCCATACGCAGGGTGTCCCAAAATTACCTCTGAGGGCCGGCATCTCCAAGTTCTGCATCTGACACATCGTGACGAAGAGAGCGAATTCGGTGTCGTGAATGTTGAGCTTGAAGAGTGTTCGGCCGCGTATGATCTGCAGCCGCGGCAGGACGATCTTCCGGAGGTCCACGTGGCTGATAAGGACGTAGCCGGTGACCTCCCGAATATACTGGAGGAAGCTGAGGTCGAAGGTCTCGTTCTGGAGCCATGTGATCTCCAGGTTGCCGTCGACATAAGTACAGTTGGTGTACCGGTCTCGAAGATTCCGGTAGTGGTGTTGCTTATTAGACGGAACGGAGAGGCGGCCATTGGTCCCGATGCAGACTGTAACAAAAAACATGTTGACATTTTTTAGAAAACAAATCCAAACGTTATTTTATTCGATGCTACTATTTATTCGATTAACCCTGGAACGTTCATTATTTATTGACTTTCCGTTGACGATCTTCATATATAGTACTATTTTGTGAGATAACATTGTGTCGCAGTATAAATTTGACCTACCTAATATTTTAAAGAAAAACATGTACGGCCACGTATTTACGAGCGCAACGTTAACGTATCCAAGGTTGAACGAGAACTGAAATTAGTTGCAGGACGCTGGAAAATCTTTGTTTGGAAACAAGTGTACCCGATCGCAAGTCCGAGCTGTTTACCAGCGGGCGACAATGACGTTCTATGAATGACGAGTGAAATGTAAACACTCGTCGCGCGACTTCCGTGCGTCGACGACCCGCACATAGAATCATCGAGTGGAACGAGCCGAGATCGCCCACCCACATCGTCGAAAACGCTTCTCCCGATCTATAGATAGCTTTCTAAGGTTTAAAAGCGTGCGGTGCCGGTGGGCGAACCACTTCCATACACGCGAGTACGCCTGATTTCGTTGTACAACCAGGTACAGGGTGCTCCGATGATTCTTGCCGTGTTGACCATTTGTCGTCTCGTTACGAACGGCGAGAATCATTCGAGCTACTCTCACGTCGAGCAAACGAGACATACTAACACCGAGCAACTTATCCGTGCGCACCGCCATTTATTTTCGATGACTTTCCTGTTAAACGGCATTTTTACTGCGCTAAACGTGTTTCTTTACTATCGATCGCGAGGCAACAGTTCTACGTATTCTAAAATGGGAAAGCAATTCGTTTTTAATATTTAGTAGCTGCCCTCCTCCTACTTGCTTTCACTCGGGTAAATCTAGTACGATAAAAATCCACATTTATTTCAAAAATATTGAGAACTCGTAACTCGTACGACTCATCAGCTCTGTTTAACACTTTGACTGCCAAACTAGAAACCTAAAAAATTCCATAGAATCAAAGTAAGTTATTTAACGAAATAAAAATTGAAAAAAATTAAATGAATGATATCGAGCAGTCCTCCAACTTTCTTGCATTTTATACAACACAATCAAATTTGGTACAATTAATATATTAACACAAAAATTCATTTTAAAACCTGGACAAATAATTCCGTCAGCCACATATGGGTGGCATGGCAGTCAACGTGTTAAAGCGGAAGCAAGAGAGGTCGATACAAAGAGCCCTTCGCACAACTAGAATCTCGCGTACCCACTTTGAGTTCATTCGGTCCCTACACCGGTGGACAAATAAAGTAAGAATAGCCGAAATCGATTCAATCGAAAAACGTAATTGGGCCAATTATCATTGACGCGGCTCTCCGACCAGGCACTATCGGTATCATTCATAACTCTGCTAATAACCGGAACACCGATAGAAGGAGGGAGCGGTTGGCCGGGACCCGCTCACGCCTCGTGCAAAAACGGTTCTGCGATGATCGACAGACGTCGGAGCGCGGTCCGTTCCTCGATTCGGACTTCTTCATCTTTGCTTACGTCTTCGTTTTCGTCGGTGCCGGCGAGGCGGGTCGTCGGACCCGTCGGGTCGCGATCGCATAGTCGCACGTACCCGTTTCGTCTTTTCGGAGGCCGGTTTTGTCGGGTAACAACGCGGATCGCAAACGAAGTCCTCGTTGCGTTCCACCGGCGAAAAGGGCGGTCTTAATCTGATCCGGCGATCGGAATCATGGCGAAAATAATTGCGCAACGACATCCTTCTTGCGCCGGGTTTGTTGTGGGCCGAACGGAGGGGAAGGGGGCACGGAAAAGAAGCGCCCGAAGACAGGAACCGGGTCCTGGTATTTTCTGCCAGCCAGATGCTCCGTCCTCGAGGAAGACGAATGCAGAACGTGCGCACCGACCGCGGCGCCACGAACTTCGAGAATGCGGATCGACGGTGCATTCGGATCTGCATCGGCCCACCGCACCGGGTTGCATCGGTCCCCCAACGAGCTTACTGGTCGGCTGCGTTTCCAGCCGGCCCCCGGTCGAAGATTAATATCCTAATCGACGTGCAAGGTAAGAAAGAGTCGCGTTTCTTATGGGAGGAATCGGGCCTAGCCTCTGATTGCGAGGCATGCTCTCTCTCGCCGGGCAAAAAGTTCATTAGGGTTATTAAATTTGTCGGCGTTCGGCCCTTGGTACCCTGTCGCGACGCGTCGTCTTGTTGCTCCTCCTGCGAATTCCTTGCTGTATTGGTATCGCGATACGTCATCTTGTGGGAATGGCGCTTCGATCCAGGACGACCTCTCGGTGAGATTGGATTCCGGTATAGTTAAAGATCGAGTTAGGAGAATGCAGTTTCACACCCATTTCCACATGTCTTTTGTCATCTATTAATGGTTCGAGGACCAGAATTGTAGTGTTTGCATCCATTTTCAAGTTTATTTGATATTATTTGAGAAAAATCATTTTTTTCCGAGCTACTGAGGCAGCTTTTGTCCACAAAGATTTGATTTTTAGCGTATCGAAAAATAAAATACTCATCTAGTTCTCGAAAATGTAAAAGAATCGTCAAACTAACAACCAGAAAATTACAGGCAATATTAATTTTCTAGTTTCGAAAGTGTCTGGACGATGAAGTTTATTACCGGTCCAGCGAAAGAAATATAGCAGCTCCTGGAAGGCTTGAACGCGGTAAGGATTTCATTCGGAACAATTTAAAAACGCTTCGAGTGTCTCCACTGGTCGAGGTGGACGCTCCGAGGCGATTATCCGCGTGTTTCTACGAAAATTCCTCGGTGTTCACATACCGAGGGACTAATTAGCGGAGTTTGCGCGTACATAACGTCACCGGGCTGCGATCATGGCTGTTCACGTTGCCCGGGGACGCGATGGCGGCGGTAGTGGCGGCGGCGGCTACGTGTAAAACTAGTCGGAGGGCGACTTCCGCTAACTGGAGGCGCCGTCGGTTTCCTTTTCAGGCAACGCAGCACAGCGGTCTGAACTCTCCTCTCATACATCTCCTCGACTCGTCTGTCCGTCTGTTCGCTCGCTATTTTACAACAGAATCGTTCCTTCTCCCGTTCTTCCCTTTTATATTCCGCTGGACGTGTGCGCCTCGTTCCACTTTGCTCCGTGACGAGCAAAATGGCGATGCGATGGAAACTCACGGGGCAGAAAGAGCGTAAGGAACGCTCGTTCCGAACCCTCCGGGGACGTGTCGATCATGTTTCTCTTCTTCTTCTTCTTCTTCTTCTTCTTCTTCTCCTTCTTCTTCATCTTCAGCGACGTTTCCTCGGAACTTTTCCGCTTTCGCGCTCTAGGATGATTAACGTTCAACCTCGTGAAATTAACTCTTACTGAAACGTTTCATTAAAATCAACTTTTCTGCGGAAGGTAATCCGAGGGGAAATGCCCGAGGTCTCTTATTAAATTTATGAAAAATTGGTACACACGTTGCTATTTCAAAGCAGTATAGCTTTTCGACCTTAATCGTACGCTGTAAAATACATAGCACTAAACGAACAAGGACAGCCGACGCACCCGAATGACAATTTCCGCGTATAACTGCTTCGAGGTAAGAGGCTTGTATATCTGCAATATGTTTAACCCTTTGCACTCCTATGTCGAGTGTGACTCGACATTAGTTTTTATCTCAGGAGCTCCATTGTCGAGTCCCACTCGACATTATTTCATGTCCAAATAAATAGATGTCGCGCACACGTTACCGACGCTCTTACCGACTCGGTTTATTGTTATTATTATTATTAAGCGAGAGAAAACTTACGTAACTTACATCAACCTGCTCGGAGTTTGAAAACTGTATAACTGTCACCCTCTAAATATTTACGATGAATGAAAGGCGCGAAATAAATAAGGACAAATAGAAAAATAGAAAAGAATTTGCTCAAATAGAAAAATACCTGGAGGAAGGAGAGAAAGAGATTTTTGTGAAACTTGCGAAAGAAAACCAGGATTGCATCCTGGAAATTGTTTCAAAAGATTTCATACTCTTGAAAATTTCAAAATACGATAATAGTGTAAATAAAACTGGTGTTTAAGTGAATTTGTTTCATCCTTTATTTATTTAAATTGCCTTATTTTTTAGTTAAAGTAAACGAAATTGAAATAAAATTCGGAGTGCAAAGGGTTAAGCAAAGAACTTGCGTCAATCGCTTTTACAGAAGTCGGAGTAAACAAGAAAAATACCCGTCTTTCTAGCTAATAACCTACTACAGTTGATAAGATAAGACTTTCGTTTTCTTACAGCACAAAATAGCTAATTTTCTCAAAGTCTCGTGGACATTACATGGTTCCGTCTAATGTGTATGAATTTTCATTTCTCCTTACAGCCACGGATATTCTTTCTTCTGGACCAGAGAATGCGTTCTCTGTTTAAAGACAGAATTTTCAGTCCGAGATTAGGAATTCTGAAAACAATGGTCCAGTAATGATGCCGAAGCTGAGAAATTCCGAAAATACGGGTTTTTAGGAGGTTTCCAGGTAACTGAATCGCCAAGCGATAGTTAGAGCCGCGTCGAGGATGGCCCGTGGTGCATCGCAGAATTAGAGTTACGGCTGAACCATGATAAAAAGAAATAGTATTCGCGAGGTAACCGAATGGGCGTTTAGACGGCGAGAGGAAAGTGGTGGTTGAGTTGAGAAGTGTCGGTCGAGGTCGGCGAGACAACACGTTTTCTCTTCCATACCACGATCGCTATGAAATTCATCGGGCAATTTTTTTACCCTGTGGCTAGGGGGCTGTAGAAACGTGGCAATTATCTTCGAGAACGGGGTTACGAAAATTACTGGGCGAACCGCTAAGCCGGAATTAAAATTCTCCCAAATTTACGAAGACTGCACGCTTCCGAAAGACAATGGCGATATCAATTACGGGTTCAGGCGCGAATTCCCCAATTATTTAAAGGGTTCTAAGAAAGTTTCTCGGGCAGTCTGGCTTTACGCAAAATGTCTTTGCGATTTCAAGTTGTTATCGCGAAATCTGTCTTCTCTTTGAAACTGTGCAGTGTCTGTTTATTGCTTCAATATCTTGTACAAGTTCCACTCATAATTTCCAAAGATTTCATTAACACCAGTTTTATCTGACATTTTACTGAACTTAAATTGCTCTTCGCAGATGGATATAATTCGCGAATTTACTCACAGAACTCATGTGTGCACGTGTACTTCTTACCGTGAAAAAGTATCCTTTCTTCTGTGCAGTGATTAACCGTAATATGATCTACATTAAAAACTGGAAGTTACTCGAAAGCGCTTGGAGCTACATATTCCTGCCAGGTTTATTACCTTTTATAATTCATTAAATTGGTAAATTGAACAATTTAGACTCAGAGTGTTATATTGTTGGCATGAGTATAATGGCAGTTGGTTACAGTGTGCCCGAGATCCTGAATAATTATGCAAATTATTGCGATAGGCGCCTATTAGCTTTTCAAGTGTATGCTATATGCAGCGTGTTCGGTTTAAATATGCGCCCTGAATTATATCTTAAAGGTCGAGCCTTTCAAAACAAATCACTCGTTCGAAAGTTAGCGGTTCTGAACGAAAATTACAACTGTAAAACCGATCTTTGTATTTTTTAAGTATTCTTGAAAAATGCAAAATGTTGACTCGAGAAAAGCGCTTTTAAAGATTATTTGGGAAACATTACGAATTCTAGCTGAAGATTTTGTAAAAATATTTCTATAGACTTCAACTACAAGATTTTAGAAAAAATGAAGACAAATAAAATGAATTTTCCCATCAATTCAGGTTCACGTTCAGGTTTGTCACGCAGCCTTCACATTTGACAAATAAATTTAACATTGGGAAAGCAACTTTCACTGTATTTTTTTCGTAATTCAGATTGAACGTAATTTAAAAAAAATTTTAATTACATATCGTCCAGTACACCAATCCACCTAGCTTGGCAGAAAAACTGAAGTGGTTTGGTCGATTCATAAAAAAGTGATTGCGTGCCATCAGTTATGAGATTGTCTGTATATCGAGACATTACTGTACTTTTAGTTCGACTTCGCCTAATTTCTCGAGCATTCTAGAGCCACCGCTCGAAAGACCGATCGTATCCGCGATCGACGAATACCTGGATCGCTTCGAGGTCATGCATAATGTATCGTGACACGGAAGCCTGTCTGCGCCGGGCAATTCGCGATCGTCGGGGAAGAAGCCATCGCCACGTGGACTCGCCAATGAGTGAACCCGCGTGCAAAAAGCTGGACGACGCCGCGCCGCTCGTGCATGAGACGCGACGAGAAGGCCGGACGCGAAACCGAAATCCCGTGGCGAGACTTCTTTTGTGGCCCGAAGAGTTGTGCGTCCGCGAAGCGAAGGTCCGCCGCCGTGCCGGCCCTCGACCACCTTCTAGGATACGAGCAAGCCGATTTTTATGCGGCACTTTAGGAGGCCATTAAAGGGCTAAAGTAATACGAAATAACCGCACGCCGATGGCAGAGCGACGGCGTCGGCGGCGCCGGCATCGCCGTTTATTTCGCCTCGTAAACATCGATGCGCGCCGTGGCGAGCCCGGGGAGAGGGCACCTTGGCCCCTGGGGCCCCCAGACCCTGGATCCTGGGCCCAGCCTGGCCGATCGGGATCTCTCTCTCTCTCTCTCTCTCTCTCTCTCTCTCTCTCTCTCTCTCTCTCTCTTCTCGTTGGTGCCCCAGCGCCGAATCAGTGACGGAATAAAGACCGGGTATCGTAAACGCGCGAAATAACCATCGGGGCCCCGATCGGTTCCTTCCGAGGCGCAGGGCCCCGGGAAAAAAATCACTGGGCGAGAGGAGATGCCACGCCGCGGCCGTCGAGCAACGAGAGAAAGGGGGGCTCGCTCGGGGTACGGGGGACGACCGGGTCTGGAAGCTCCGAGGGGAAACAATAATTTAGGAACACCGGTCCAGGCGAGAGGCTGAACGCCCAGGAACAATGGACTCCTTCCACCTCGAAGGTGAAGCTCTCTCCCTCTATCTCTCTCCCCGTCTCTCTCCCTTTCTCCCGTCGTAGCGCACCGAACACCGAGACACTGATTCTCTAATAAAAGTCACGATGTAAACACGAGTTTGCCATCCTCTTGCCGGAGCGCGAGCGTTACGAGCGCTGCCGGCTGACTCCTGACACCGGCGGGCAACGCTCGGCCCTCGATAAAGGGTATAGAACGCTTTGTTGCCGCTTTATTCGACTCTCTGTTGCGCGAGAATTAATGCGTATGACGCGGCTGCGTACCCTTTGTCCGTTCCGGACCAACCCAGTTTACGACCCACCGAGCCAGATATTTTTCTGAGCGCTTCCGAGGATTCGACCGCTCGCCGATGGGAAATTTAATGCGGATATTTTTAACGTTGCTTGCTCGGATACGTTAGAAGCTGTGTCTCTTTATTTTTTTTTTCTTTAGGGAATCCTGGATGCGGTTCAAATTTTGATTGCTATGTACAAAGGGTGGTCGAAGTATTGGAACCACTTGCATAAGTTGACCATTTTATATTAACCCTTTGCACTCGAGTGGTGACTCTGAAGCACCACTAGAAATTATTGTGGCATTATTTCAAAGAAATTACAAAAAGTTTTACAAAATATTTGTTACATTACAAAATTTCTAATTAATAGATTACTAAACATTTAAATATTATATGTGGTAATCGGATCAGTTTCGTATCAATAAAATGAAAATATTCTAAGACGGAAGAAAAATTTAGTTTTAGAATGAAAATAGCGCGAAAATAGCGAAGGGTTAACCCTTTGCACTCGAAGCCATTACCAACTCCAAAACGAAGCCTATCTTCCGAACTAGAATATTTCCCTTCTCTATATATTTTTTTTCATGTTGTACATACGAAAATGGGGCAATGTACACGTACAATACTGAAGTGTTTAGTAATTTAAATACAGACAAATTCAGTAACGTAAAAAATATTTTTAATAACGATACAGCAACTTTTAGTGGCGCCTTGCAGTCGCCATTCGAGTGCTAAGGGTTAAAATAATCAATTTAAATTTTCACATTGGAACTTATACTATGAAAATGTATTTTTAAACAAAATCCTGTGGTGCATGTTAACTCTCTCAGCTAAAACCAACGGTAACAGTATATTACTCGGACTGTTCCGACAGGAAAGAGTTAAACCTATTGTCGTGATCCCGGAAGGAGAAAGTCTTTCGTTCTTAGTTGATTTCTTTATTTTGTACAATTAGTGTCACGATGCGTTCGGTTCGAAGTGCGAATGAATTCTGAGCTGGTGATGCAAGGAAAAATGGGGAGAAGGATGACTTTAGGGTAGGAGAATTATGGGGGAGGAAAAGTGAAAGTCGGAAACAAGTCAAGGGATGGTCGCTGGAGAGGATGTCTGGTTTTCGTCTATTTCAAGGATGGCTAAAGTCTTGTTGCGATTTGGTTCTAAGAAGAGAAAGTAGAGAAGGAAAGGGTGGGGAAGAGTGAGAGGACGGAGAGGACGGTTGACTTTTCTATGGGCGACGAAAACTCAGTTCCGGAAGGTGATTTATTGGGTTCGGGGCCCTTATGGTTAAAACGGCGTAGGCTAGGGTAGGTATGATCGTAGGAGTGTGAGAGTATCTGACACCTCCCTCCTGTAGATTAATTTACGGATATCAAAACGTGAATTAATTAGATTCTATCGCTGCGGTCGACATTATAAACGTGGTACGGTAAAAATTAGTAATACGGAATGACAATAATATCTAGCAATAATTTTACATTAATGATATTGGTTTACATAATGATAGTATTAGTAAGTAGTTCGCATGTGAAAGATTATGAATGTGTAGATATTAATGCGTGGAAAAGTTTATATGTGCTAAATAGGTAAATGATCTAATCTAAATATTGTTAGTAGGTCGAAAATTATAATTAATCTTAATTACGTATACTAGCAAAAGAGAACGGAAAGCAAATTTTTTTTTTTTATTAACGAGTTTGTAAATTAGGGATGCGGATGATATAACGCAAGGATAATAAAATTAACGCAATGATGTCAATATTAAACTATAAATACGGATCGCGATATGATGTAATCTTATCTATAATATATATATATATATTTTTATTATTATTAATGAATCGCAATGGGATTAATCCATATTTACGGAAGGGGTACGGGATGATGATCTTCTTAGTCCATGTGGTAAGGTCGGCTGGATCGAGGGATCAACTTGGCGGTAACCATCAAAATTATGGGTTGAGCGAGGGTCAAATTCCCTCTCTTCTGACTTGGCCCTGTATTCTTCTTCCAGAATTTGTGACAACTGTGTCCTCGTCACAGGTGCAGTGTTGATGTTCGTGTTGATTACTTTGAAGCAGCAGGTATCCTTTATTGATTTTGATTCCTTAGCGAAACACAGGTGTCTCATTGTAGGCCGCAGTAATCCACAGTAGCGTAAAAGGTTGATTATAAGTATCAATCCGACAATGGATATTGTGACACTTAGTAGAACCGTGTGCCATTGGTTATGGTAGATGGTTGTCGGTTTTTTTAGTTGTTCTTGTAGGAGAGTATCCAGTTGAGTAACTTTGTGATTTAGATATTTAAATTCTTCTGTTCTCGTATTTGTGATTTTGATTGGTGTCAAACGTACTGGCGTAATTATGGAATTCCCGTGTGTTTTGGGACAGCAATCATCTTCAACGATGTTGTGCGGTGTTGAATTATGACTACGATTTGTAGTGACTTTTTCTGACGGTTCCAAAACTATTGTTTTTGTATAACCCTTGCATTGGGGTTGAAGTCGAATAATTCCGGCGGATGTTAGTTCGACGTCTTCAATATGTGTCGGAGAGCATGTCAGAGTTAATTGTAAAGGATGCACGGCGGTAAAGATCCATTCGTTGTTTTGGATGTAGTGCCACATCTCGAAATCAGGTTCGGTTGTATGAATCTGACACGATGATGGTATTCTCTTGACAGTGGAGGTGAGTAGCGTTGACTCGCATGTTGGTTGTCCAGATGTTCGAGTCACGTGGTTGATGGAACAAATGCGTTCACCGGTATCGACTGATAAACATGCTTCGAGATTTTGAAGCAATGTGTAATACACCTTATTTGTACTCAGTAAGATGTAGGGAGAACTCGGTTGGATATATGAGTAGGTATTTGAAGGGTTGAGAGGAGCAGGGAACGGTAACATTTCGTAGAGCTCGTAATGTGTTTCCTCGATTAATGGAATTTTAATATTGAATATTAATATATTATTGATACAGACAATGTTTAATTGATGCAATTTTTCGTACTTGTATATGTTGGAATATGTTAATGCAATAGGCCATTTCAATCCTTCTCTGAGAGTAATATTGTTCAATTCATGGAGTAGGTTTTGAGGGGTGATTATCTGTGGGTGTAATATGTTATGAATTCCTAATGTGATAGAATAGATAATCGTGTTGTAGTAGTCATCTAGTTCCGAAGATATTTGTGATAGAGAAAATATTTGTTCGAGAATGAGATGTCGTTTAAAAATATCGTTAAGGTAATTAGTGGTTAAATTAGAAAAGTTATTGAATAGTTTGATGTTTTCATTAAGTTTATCCTCATCAGCACGGAGGTTTTGAATAGATGAGTTGAAATTTTGGATGGTGTTGCTAATAATTGAGATTTGTTGTTTCATTAATAACTGGACATTTCTGTTTTCAAAGGTAGTTGAGTCTATTGTTTTCTTATAAAATTCGACGTCCTCGATACTAGGAGTGCCGAATAGCCAACGTAGAATATAAGCAGTGCTGTCAAATAATCCTCTTTTTGTTATCGTTTTACCTTTAATTGATTCGTTGTTTATCATGTACTTTAAAGTTTCAATTTTATCCTTAATTACTGAGATACGCGATTGTATAGTTTGAAGAGATTGGTGACAAAAGTACTCATTATCATTATGAAGTATTTGTGTGGGTTTATTTGCACACATATTTAAAGATTTCGTATAAAATCTAAAAAGTTGGTCGTATCGTCGTTCTGCGATTGTAAGATTGATATGAGTCAATAAAGTATATTGCGAGTTTGATAGTTTTATGCTGCCTACATGGTTGTAATATAATCCTACGTTATTATTTATTTTAAAAATTTCATAATAGGGTTTAATTGTGCGAGGATAGGTGGGAGTTAGTGAGAGGAGTATTAGCAATGGTAGCGTGAATCGAGAATAATAGTTCCTAATCATCCTCATTGCCTGAAACAAAAGGTTTCAGTAAATTAGTATGGTATGTGATTAGTTTCCTATTCTTTAGAATTTGAACTGTATTATTAGGATTAACCTTTGTTATTTTGTAGGGGCCTTTATAATTAGGCGTAAGTTTTTTGTTTAATCCAGGGGTATTTTGTTTATTTAAAATATATACTAAATCATCGATGTTGTATTTGTGTAAAATGATTCTGTTATCATAATAAGTTTTTGATTTTGTTTTGGACTGTATTAAGTTATCTCTTGCTATTTTTTGTGTATGATTTAATTTTTGTTTCAAATTAACTACGTAATCGTCGTAAGAATAGTTGAGTGTAGGTTCCTGAGTTATATTACTCGGTAAATATGGTTTGTTTCCGAAGAGTATTTCGTATGGAGAAAATCCGGTTGATTTATGTACATGCGTATTGTATGCTAGCATTGCAAAACTTATGTATTCGTCCCAATCGGTTTGTTTGTCATTAATGTAATGTTTTAAGTAATCTTTTAAAGTTAAATGCGATCTCTCTAGAGCGCCATTAGTCTGAGGGTGATAAGGGGAAGATACTATGTGTTTGGTGCTGAATAGTTTAGTTAGATCTTTTATTAAACGTGACATAAAATCAGTTCCTTGGTCGGTGAGTATAGATCTAGGAATTCCGAATAAGGTTATAAATTTCGACAATTCTCTGGCAACGGTTTCAGATTCATGATTCGGAATAGGAATAGCATATGAGAATTTTGTTAAGTCGTCTTGCATAGTGAGTATAAAACGATTGTTGTTTAAGGTTTGCGGTAAAGGTCCGACAATATCGATTGCAAGTTTCTCAAAGGGTTTATTGGACGTAGACGTGATTTCCATTGGAGCCTTAGAGGGTCGGAAATTGGTTTTATTTATTTGGCAAGAGGGGCATTTCTTTATATAATTTTTTATGTCTTTCTTCATTGAGTCCCACTTATAAAATTCCTTGATTCTTCTATATGTTCTAAGGAAACCTGAATGACCAGCCAACTTGGAATCATGATTTTCTTGTAAGATTTGTATGATTTCGTCTTTTGTTTTAGGAGTGACGCGTTCAGTATCTAAGATAATAGGTGTAATATTCGTATCCTTGAAAATATAATATATAATTTCACCGAACATGCTTTTTTTAATATTTTTATTATTAATTGTAACATCGTGGATATAAAGATTTCCGGAATAATTGTTTTCTTGCAAATGTTTATTCAAAGTTTGTAGTGAGTAAAATATTTCTTTATATTCTAATTTATCGAAGTGAAATGCTTTACAAATACAGATATATGTGGTTTGCGTGTCGTTAACGAGTTTTATACATGAGTACAGGTCATCGGGTTCTTTGCTTTTGGACATGTCGTATTTGTTTCGTAACGCTTCTGAAAATAAATTGCTCTCGTCTAAATCTTTCGAATAAAATAAGACATTTGGGAAATAATTAAATTTGTCACAGGGAATAGATTTGATTTTTGGGATGTCCAGATTTTTATAATGATATTGTATAAAACTGTCGAAAGGTTGGCTATTTTGAATGACATTTATTAATGGAGCGCGGGATAGCGCGTCCGCATTCGAATTGAGTTTTCCTGGTTTATACGTAATTTCATAATCGTAGTCTTCTAATTTCAGTCGCCAACGTAGTAGTCGACTTCCCGGGTCTTTGCAATTGAATAGCCAGGTAAGCGGTTTATGGTCTGTTACGATACAGAACCGTCGGCCATACAGGTAGGGCCTAAAATGCCTAACACTCCAAACAATAGAAAGTAACTCCTTCTCTGTTGTACTGTAATTCTGTTCACTCTTATTTAGGGTACGAGAAGCGTATGCAATTGGTAAATCTTTTCCGATAGGACCTTGGCTTAGTACAGAACCGATTGCATAGTTAGAGGCATCGGTGGTAAGAATAAATTCTTGATTAAAATCGGGATATTGGAGAATTGGTTGTGTTGTTAATATTTGCTTAAAATTGTCGAAAGATTTCGTTTGTTCGGAGGTCCATTCGAAAAATGTATCCTTTTTTAATAAAATCGTTAATGGTTTAGCGATAGCAGCAAAATTATGTATGAATTTTCGATAGTAGCCGACAAGGCCTAGGAAACTTTTGATATCTTTTTGATTTTTAGGTGTAGGAAATTTAGCAATGGCATTAATTTTGTCAGGATTTGGTTGGACACCCTTGTCCGATATAATGTGGCCTAAGTATGCCACTTCATGTCGCATGAATTCACATTTATCAGGTTGTAGTTTTAAATTGTTTTTTCTTAAACGGTCAAAAATGGATTTCAATTTTATTGAATGTTCCTCGATCGATGATGCATAAATGACGATATCGTCAAGATAAACGAAACATTGGAGACCTTGCAAACCAGTTAGGATTGAGTTCATTAGCCTTTGAAAGGTTGCAGGAGCGTTTCTTAACCCAAAGGGCATTCTCGTGAATTCATAGTGTCCTAGAGGGGTGGTGAAGGCTGTTTTCTGTTTGTCGGATTCTCGCATCGGAATTTGGTGAAACCCAGATGCCAGGTCTAGGGTTGTAAAATATTTTGAATGTCCTAGTTGGTCTAAAATATCCTCGATATTGGGTAAGGGATAGGCGTCACCGATTGTAACGTCGTTTAGGCGTCTATAGTCAATTACAACTCTCCATTTTCGTTCACCGGAGGAATCCGATTTTTTTGGTACTATCCATAAGGGGGATGACCATGGAGAAGTAGATGGTTGTATTATTCCTTGTTTTAACATTTTATCTATTTGGTTGTTTACTTCGTGTTTGTGAATTTCCGGGTATCTATATGATTTAGTATAAATGGGAGTAGGATTAGTTAAGTTAATTTCATGTTCCATAGTATTTGTTACAGTTAATATATCGTCGGAAAGATGAAATATATCGTAATATTCTTTACAAATATTTAAAATTGATCGTCGTTCCTCTGAATTTAGATGTTCCAACCGCATGTTGTTTTCTAATACTTGTTGTCGCTTTAGTATAGGTGAGTTTGAATTATTTGTTACAAGGATCGCGGAGCTGTGCGGAAGTCGCTCTAAGTATACCGAAATTGGTTTTATTTGTAAATCTATTATGCGCGTGTTTAAAATCGTAGCATAAGCTCTATTATTTTCGTTTACTTTAATGATTGCTTTTGACAAATAAACTCCTTTTTGTAATTCTAATTCCGGAACAATACCTTCTTGGATTTCGGGATTTTGTATTTCGATTTCAATGAGGGTTTCAGTTCGCGCCTTAAGCTTGATTAAATTTATATTTTGGTTTTCAAATTTTTGATGATTTAAGTTAATTGGTATCGTTGATGACTTAAGAGATAGAGTGCGTGATTGATAGTCGATAATCGCAGATTCTTTCTGTAAAAAATCTTTACCTAATAAGCCGTCGAAAGGGACGTTTGTTGCTTGGTTTAGGATATGGAATTTTATGTCGATAGTGGAATCACCTACTTGTACAGGAATCAAACAACTGCCTACAGTTTCGACTGGGGTATTCACGCTAAGACCTTGTAGTACTAATTTATCTCTAGAATTGAAATACGTGTTAGGATTTAATTTGCACGCTTTAATTAACGATATGTTTGCGCCTGTATCTACCAAGAATGTGAAGGCTTGATTTGCGTTTTTCGAGTGTAACGATGGTACTATAATATAATCTAAATTATCGCATGGTATGGACATGGTTAATTCTCGAACACCGTTAAGCGAGAGATCGGACCCTCCAGCTCGGTGTTCGTTGCTGGGGGTTCCTGGGAGTTTAAATGTACCGCGGCGTTTTCGGTCTGTCGAGTCGTATTATTAGTTATTTGTTGCCTTCGATTATTATTATATTGTCTTTTCCGACATTCTATAATTACGTGACCTTGTTTTTTACAATAATTGCAAAACTTTAATTGGCTAGCATGTTGAATCGTGTCTGAATGAATAGGATTTTGATGTTGAATTCGATTTTGCATTTGAGGTTGGCGAAATTCATTCGGAGATTGATACTGCTGTTGGTTTCGATAAGAGCTTTGATTTGGTTTAGAAACTTGTACGTTATTAATGACTCTATTACGATCAGGGCCAGGTAATCTTGATCTACATTGTGATGATCCATGATTTGTTCTACCGCAAATGGTACAAGATTCTCGCCTAGCGTATTTATGCATATTTAAGGCTTGTTCTTCTGCGACGGCGGCGGAATATGCGGAATTTAAGGAACTAAATTCTTTCCATCTCAGCATTTGAGAAATCTGAGGACAACTATGATAAACGAATCGATTTAAGGTCGTTTCTTCAACGGATTTTTTTTTTCCTGGAATTTCTAGAGGATCATTTGAATATTGTTGTATTGCGCTAAGTGCTCTTGAGGACAAGGTTAATAATCTTTGGTAGAAAGCGGTAATATTTTCGGAATGATGTTGTCTACTATTGTTTAGTTCTTCCATTATTTGACAATAATGTTTCTTATCTTGAAATAATATTTTAAGCTGTTCTTTTAAATCTGTCCAAGTACTAAAATTCTGAAGGGCAAGCTGTTCTTTAGCATTTCCCGAGATTTTTGAAAGAATGAAGTACAAAAGAGGCGTTTTCTGTCTCGCTGAAGCGAGCTCGTCTGCATTATTGCAATTGGCTATAAATTGCCCGAGTTCGTACCGGTTACCAGAAAATTCTTTTGGAATTAGGTTACATAGAAATTGTATTGGATAATCAGAGGAATTAGAGGAATTAGAGGAATTAGAGGAATTAGGGGAATTAGAGGAATTAGGGGAATTATCTGGATATGGTAAAGACATCGTGATCTGAGTACAAAAGATGATCAACAAGCAACAAAATTCAAAGGTGTATGTACCTGTCGTCTACCAGCGAAGTAGTTCCTGTGCGTGACAGCGATTGACTTCCTTCTCTGAGGGGCTGATCAGATCCGTAGACTCTCCGGTTGACACTATTAGTTCCCGTCACAAAGGATAAAAATCCACAGATGAAGAACACTTTTAATAAAGTCTTATTATTCTTCCACCACTGACAGGTCCTACCGACTGCGCCAAATTTTGTGTCGTGATCCCGGAAGGAGAAAGTCTTTCGTTCTTAGTTGATTTCTTTATTTTGTACAATTAGTGTCACGATGCGTTCGGTTCGAAGTGCGAATGAATTCTGAGCTGGTGATGCAAGGAAAAATGGGGAGAAGGATGACTTTAGGGTAGGAGAATTATGGGGGAGGAAAAGTGAAAGTCGGAAACAAGTCAAGGGATGGTCGCTGGAGAGGATGTCTGGTTTTCGTCTATTTCAAGGATGGCTAAAGTCTTGTTGCGATTTGGTTCTAAGAAGAGAAAGTAGAGAAGGAAAGGGTGGGGAAGAGTGAGAGGACGGAGAGGACGGTTGACTTTTCTATGGGCGACGAAAACTCAGTTCCGGAAGGTGATTTATTGGGTTCGGGGCCCTTATGGTTAAAACGGCGTAGGCTAGGGTAGGTATGATCGTAGGAGTGTGAGAGTATCTGACACTATGAAAAAGTTTCATAAGTCTCGATTTCTGCACAAAACAATGTCAAAAGGTTCGAAGAAGAAGTCGGGGGTGTATTTTCGCGAAGTGGCCGGGTCTCGGAGCCGAAGTGGAATCGGCGTGTAGATCTCGATCGCGGAGGAATCGTAAATCCCCGCTCGAAGAAAGAGAAATCGAATCGTCTGTAGGATCTTCGAGGGGGAGAGGCCGGGTTCGAGCAACGTAACGAAATCGAAAATAAAGGCGCACGATCGTCGAGGACGATAGACGGTGCCGCGTTTCGCAGCGCTGCGCTGCGTGCCTCCGCTGCGCTGTGCTCGCGATGCGATGCGATGCGATGCGCCGCGCCGTAGCCTTCGCCGCGCGTTGCAAAGCGTAGCTGCCCCGCAGGGAGCGGCGGAGAGGAGCATAACCGCAGACTCGAAAGCAATAAACCATAAAGCTATTAATGTTACGCCCTGGGTTGGTTATGCCACGGTTATAACGTATACGCGCCACTTATATATCCTCGAGGTTGTACTCTATCTGGCTGCCCGTTCCTCCTCGGCCTTCTTTCAGCTCTTCGATTCCGTTTCGAGCGGATCGGGGGAGGACGACCGGCGAGGAGGCGAGGAAGAGGAAGGTCGGCGCGATCGAAATGACGAAGCGGTTCGATCGTCGAGCACCGGTGCCGTGTTCGCAATAATTTTCCGCGTCTCGGCTTCGGCGCTCGATCGCGATCGATGCCACGGGCGGAAGAACGATCGATAAGGCGTACCCTGCGCTACTATCTCGCAGAAATGCAAAAGTTTCTGTGTTATGGCAGGAATTGATTGGATTATTCGCATTCTCCATTTACAAGATTGTCATGTAATGCTTTCGATACGAGCTACGAACGATTAAAAGTGCGGAACATCGCAGTTGTAGGCGGAAAATAACGAAAGAATCCACCATTCCACCATTTCGTTCTTTTCTTTTTCACTTTGACTTTCATTACAGGTTCGAATAAAACAGCTGTAAAAAGCAACGTTCACTATGTCAGTCGCGATTCCAACCAAATGCAATTTTCTCCAGCTGCTAAACCATACTCGATCCAACGGGACGAGGCAGCGTAGATAAACAAAACACGAGCGCGTGTCCTTTGCGATCTGTCCGAGAAACGCACCTTCAACTCTGTCGTGCTCAAGTAGTATTTGTTTACTTTCACCGACTCGTTGCGTTGACGCAGTATAACTTCGCAGCAAAACCAAAGTAGTTTGTCCCACTTTTAAAAATATAATTCCGACATAAAGGGTGTCTGAACAATCGCGTGAGTCACCGTAGCGTACAAAAAAAATAGAAAAAAAAAAGAAGCGCCGTGCATTTGAATACCCGTACCCGCATTGTAAACTTGCGGTGGGGAAAAATCGCTGGGTTCTATTTTTTTTTTTTTTTTTTAAGAAGATGGCAGCGCGAGCCTAGCCTAATGGAGGTCTCGCGATCGGAAAAAAGTATCGGAGCGGTCATTACGTTTGCAGCGAATGCGCGGTCGGCCCAGGGGGGCACCGGGAACCGGTTCCTACGGGATTCCTCGATTTCCCTTATCGCGGGACGGCCGATTCGCGGTGTTTGCCTTTCGAACGATCGGGGCTCTCTTCTGCGGGATGTAAGTTATATTCGAGCGGGGTAGGCAGTTCGAGGTAGGAAATGCGGTTACTTGAGGAAATCGAGATGAGTCCTCGAGATGTTACGTTGCTCCGGGAAGCAATATGCAGAAACGCGGCCCAGTAATGGAACCGGGAGGGTGCATAAAGTGTGCATCGATCACGAAGGCTGCTCCGTTTTTGCAGTCGCCCCCCTCCTATCTCTCTCTTCCTCTCTCGCTCTCTGGATCGGTAGTGGGGAGTTTTATGAGACGTGAAATTGAAGGCTTGCTGGGGGCATTACGAGCCGTCGCTTCACAATGACGAGAATCTTTTTGCGCTGTTAAGAGATCAGGGACCGCGTCGATCCGGTATCTCATTTTGTTTTGGCACTGATATGCCGATCGTGGTTGCTGCTCAATTTTTCTTATGTTATTCTACGTATCACTATACATATATACAGGCTGGGTCGCCACATTTTGCCATCTAGATTTACGTCATTATTATTACGCATAGCAAACAATGTTTCAGATGAAGTTGAATGGTTTTGAGAGTGGCACATTCTGATGGTACATTTTTTTGTAGGTGGACGTGTAAAGAACATATGAAGGTCATTAATGTTTTTTTTAAAATGGAATCATATATTTTTTATTGCATCAGCTGATGCTCCTTCATATTCTTTACAAAAAAGTATTAATCTATTTGTGTAAAAAAATCATTAGTTTAGGAGATATTTTAATTGTAATGTCTCGATACAGAAAAGGTTCAATGTGGCGACCATTTGCATCAGAACACTTTCTGAATCGAGAAGTTAATGACTCACTAACATTGCGTAGTGTATCTGATGTTATTTTGTTGCACTCATTGATGGTACGATCCCTCGTATTGGCCATTGTAGTCGGAGACTCAGCGTACACTTTATTTTTTAAGTAGCCCCACAAGAAAAAGTCGAGGGGCGTTAGATCTGGTGATCTTGCCGAAAAATGAATGGGGCCACCTCGCCCTATCCAACGATTTGGGAACATCCGATTTAATGTATCCCTTGCTATTCTTGAATAATGAATTTTTCAAATTTGCGTTTCAAAATTCAATGATTTTGTCAAATTAATGAATTTTGACAAACACATTGTTTGTCGTGTATGCAACGGTAAATCATCTAAAAATGCCCATAGAGTATTTGATAAAAAATGTACATGTTCTGGTCCGGTTAGTAATCCTTCGATAAAGTATGGACCAATAAGTCTAAATTTCACAATAAGTAAGAGAGCAAGAATTATCAACACAGAAAATGTAAATATTTACATTGATAATTCTTGCTCTCCTACTACATTATCACATTGAATTCATAATATTGACCAGAAAGTCGAGATTTCCTAACAAATTAGAATTAAAATACCTCCTAAACTAATGATTTTTTTACACAAATAGATTAATACTTTTTTGTAAAAATATGAAGGAGCATCAGCTGATACAATAAAAAATATATCATTCCATTTAAAAAAACATTAATGACGTTCATATGTCCTTTACACGTCCACCTACAAAAAAATGTACCATCAGAATGTGCCACTCTCAAAACCATTCAACTTCATCTGAAACATTGTTTGCTATGCGTAATAATAATGACGTAAATCTAGATGGCAAAATGTGGCGACCCACCCTGTATATATCAACAGCTTTTCTCGAAGCCATTAATTAATGATAAAATATCGAAAATTTCCCCGTCTGCTTTCGTTAAAAATCACACGAAACTCCAGATGAAAGATAATGATTAATAAAATGTTTTTATTGGGACATACGTTTAGGTTTATATTCAGCATTTGTGAATGAAAAGCAAAAACGTTTATGATCGAGTCTCTGTCTTCGATCGGACATATAAATAAAGAATTTTTCGAAAATGCTGAATGATCGACCGGTTGCACTTAAGCACGTGTCAGAGTACAAGCCGATCGTGGTCGGCCGGCTGTTATCGATGCTAATGGTACATTTTATTAGACGTACAACATGACAAACCAATTTAAATTCCAGTTCTTTCGAAACCCCACTACGGCAGTGTCAACTACGATCGTTTAATGAAAACGTGGCCACGATCTTTCGAACGTCACGGTTCTACGCGTTCGAGTCTCGTTCGCAACGATTCCGATATATTCCGGTGCTACGGCTTTTCTACTGCTTCGTGTCGTGCATTATTTAGCTCGGCTAAAAGTCAATGAAATGTATCGCAGCATTTCCATTGCTGCTCCCGGACTTTATCCTTCGTCGTTATCTTTCTGCTTCCCTCTTCACCGACTGTTTCGTCTATTCGATTTTACTCTAGAATTTTCTCCCTCGTTGTTCCGAAACGGACTCGGCGATGCTCCTTATGGATGAATGTATCAGGTGTTATGATCGTAACGTGAAATTATAACGTGAACGAAAATTATTTGGCACGAAGTCAACAGCTTCGAGTTGTACTTCGGAAATTCTTCGAGAAAGGAGAGATTCAAATATCTTTTTCAAGCAGGGAATACAGTAAACATTTAGAATGAACGTAAAGGTTCGGTAGTCTACTTAGGCATTGCAATTGATTTATAAGTGCAGATTGAACTCGATACCATCCCTAAGAGTCGGTTGCGCTACGAGGCGATCGTGCCGCGCCGACTTAATCATTGTCATTACGCTAATTATGGAGCACCGAGCGTTCCACTCGACGCACTTCAAAACTCAATGTTTCTGAAATGCATTGTGAACGCGGATAATAGATACGAATCACGGAGCACGTAAAAGCCGTGAGGGAAATTGTCCCTAATGATACGGTTCGAGTGGCGAAAGGAAATATTTGGCGCGTAATGCCGTGATCCACGGTCGATTGTGCGGACAATTTTTTTCGAAGTGTCACGTAAATCAAAGCGATCGTTTCGCGCGTGACAGTGCCGCGTGTTTAATCATTATCGAACTGTACAAGCGTGCCGTAAGTGAAAACACGTATCTTTCTTGTTCCTCGCAGCAGAACAACGTTCACAATCTTTTTTTTAAAGGCGTGATAATATGTCAGGCCGTAGCAAACAGGCTAATTCCAGCGAGTTTCGCGATCGTCTGACTTCTTTTATAAGAAGTCGATATTATCGCGTCGATAATCGATCGACAATGACTGTCGGTTTCACTCGAGTTATATAGCTTTCATGTATGATATTCATTCTAAAAAGTCGCTGTCGGTATTTTTTAAATGGAGACTGTAATTGTATAAAAAGATTTGATTCATGCTTTTAACCCCTTCCCGTGCCATTCAGCTCGACGAAATCCGGGCCCAAGCGCGGGTCAACGCGCGGTAAACGGACAAGAGTGATGTTCGAAAACAGTTGCAATACTAGCCATTTATATAGCCTAGATATAGTCATTTGTAAATCATTCCGCGAGTCTGACTCGTGATGTTCACGTTTGGCCCGATTTTCAGTCCACGAGTCCTACTCGCGATGTTTACGTTTCAGCCAAACTCTTCATCACGAGTCAGACTCGTTAAAGTACGGGAAGAGGTTAAAGTTTACAAAGTGACCAACATACGATCTAGCGAAATATAATTTGCCTTCGTCAATCGTAAGTCACAGGAGCCAAATACCTTCTGTCTTTTCGAAATTTTATAAAGCTGAAAATAATATATCGACATGCTTAAATTGTTTTATTCTCTCGACTGTTTCAACTTGTACTCATTGTTTCCGTAAATGCATAAAATCAGTCATTTTAGTTTAGTCATTTGTGGCTTGCAATAAATAAATGATTCTAGTTTTTCGGGTCGAAATGGGTTTCAGTGTTTCGAAGAGGGTCTCGAGCACAGCGTTTCGGGGCGAATAGAAACTGCTCGTGGTGGTTAAAAATCATTGGTTCGTCACTGGCGTGCGTTGACGCGCGCTGCAGAGGTGAGGATATAATGACGAATAGATTTGAAGTGCAGAGGGCAGAGTGGACAAGGAACCGAACGACGTGGAATGCGCTTTGTTCGAGGCTCTATCTCGTTCCGACACGGCTCGCCCTCTTCGTCCCCCATTCCTCCGGCGGCTCGTGGTTCTCGATCTTTCTCGTCCTCATCTCACCTCGGCAACCTCGCTAGCCACCGGGACGAAACGCATGCACGTCGAGGGCACGCGTACCCACGTCTGCCCTCCGAGAGGGTATTAACTCTCGATCGCTTCTGCTCGGGTACGGCACTTCAACCACCGCTGTCTTTCGCTCCTCGCGAATCGATGGCTCGCTTTTACGACGCCGACGATGGGATCTCTACCGACCTTCGTCAAGGTATTACTTTAATCCCGCGAGGGCTACGTTTAACAACCTTGGGTCGCGTATCTTGATCTGCACGAGTTCGCTCCGCCCTTGCGCCTAGACGACGACGCACAGTTTCCAAATCGCGAAATTGTGACCAATCTGGATAAAAATGTCAGGGTGTTTGAGGGTCGCTGATTGCGCTGAGTACAAAGCAGTATGACGGCCCCCAAACCTGAGAAAAACGCTTGAAATCGGTGAACTTTACACGTGTATAACCTTTGAACCAGTGAACTCCGTCCATTAAAATTGACATTTTTCGCAATTTCTCGTCAAAATCTATAGGATTACATAAAAAAAAGTAAATCATTTCTGGCCCCCGAAGTGAAGTTTAGCCCAATGTCTAATCAATTAACAGTAGTATTAAGGAATATCTTTTTTCTCAAAATACATGGTGGTTTGACTAAGGTGTTGGTCCAAATTAACCTACTCTCCCCTACCTGTTTTTTTAAATCCCAGAGATACTATGAAAGCGATGTTGAACCATAATTCCCAATTCAAACGCCCGTTAACGTCTCGACGCATAAATCATTCGGGTTTAGCAGGATAAAAATTGATTTATTCGTTACTCGTTTCTCGGACGACACGGTAGACTGTTAGCGATGCATCGCGTCATTCACGAGTCGATTTTCCGATTTGAGGACGAGGGTAATCTGCATAGGACTCGGCGCACGGATGGGCCCAGCAAGCCTCTGATCGCTCTTCTCTTGCATTTGCATAGCATTCAAAGACAAAGAGCAGATAAGGCCGAACTGGTCCGCGGTCAACGCGCTGAAACAGTGACCCCCGTTAACAATAGACGTAGATGCATATCTAACTTGGTTCCATGGTCCAAGGTCATGCATGAACATCCCACCTGAAGCGATCAAGGCCACGACCGTGTCGTGTTTGGTAGCATTTTAATCATAAAAATGCCGCACACGTGTTGGTAAAAGTTTCATAAAAAAATAATTAAAAATAAAAAAAAATTGTCGACCATTGCGTTGCTCTTCTCAGCGATACAGATTCACCGCCTTTTGTACAATAAATGTGGGGATCAATGTGTCACAATTATCATGCTCATATCGTTCATGTATACTGAGGCAGTACCGTACTTGGCAAAATGTCCTCACATATAGCCTGTAGGGTAAAACTATACAATACGCCCCGGTTGACAAAACGCCTCACCATTGTATTACGCATATAAATAAGGATACGTCGTTGCAAACAACACGTTCGAACCTACCCCAGTCGCCCACAGACGCTGCTAAGGTATATGCGTAATTATTACATTTCATCGAAAAATCTTCAAAATTTTCGAATTTCGGCTTCTGAACAATTTGCGGTGAGTACTAAACAAATTCAGCTTTCTAAGTCGCTATTTCTTGTATGATGAATTAACGTATATGTTTCAAAAGTAGAAAAACTAACCTCTTTAAATCGATGTTACCCACGCCTCTTGCCAATGCTTTATTGCCAAATTTACGCCGAGGCGTTTTGTATCCAAGAATTTACAAAACGCCCCAATCGTTATTGGATAATACGCCCCACCTTTAAAATCATACTGTTTATGTATTATGACGCATTTTTTTCTTAATTGTTAATAGAAATGCCGCGTAAATATGTAAGGACTACACTAAGGGCATCATGATCTGAGAAAGATCTCAATGAGGCAATGGAGAAGGTAAAAGCCAAACAAATGGGAGTTAACGAAGCTTCTAGAGTGTTCAGTATACCTTCAAGGACTCTAAGAAGGCATATTAGTACAGGAAAATCGAAAGTTCCTTTACGCCGTTCAACAGTTCTTAGCAAAGAACATGCTAAACAGAACACTGTTCTTTAGAACATACTAAAGATTTAGCCAAGAATAAACATCCTGAAAAGAAACCAAAGACAAAAAGAAGTACGAATAGAACATCTTCTTCTGAAAGTAGCAATGAGATAGAAGTGAATAAGGATACCTCAGAAGAAGAAATTTCCGATGAAGACACTAATAAGTGCGTAGAGTGTACCGAATACTATTATTGTACTAAATCAACAGAAGACTGGATACAATGTACATCATGTTTAGCTTGGTTACACGAGTTCTGTACAATGTACAATCCTTTTTGCAATCGTTGTAGTCGAAAAGCCAAAAGAGCAGTCCTTAATAAGAAATAATATAATTTCATTAGATGTTACTCTATTTTTGTTCGTAACTATAGTATTTGTTGCTGTTGTTTAAACTTTTATAATACTTTATTAAGCGTAATATACCTAAAGTAGTGAATAATTTATGTAGAGGCGTATTGTCACATGGATGAGGCATTTTACCCGTCTATTGTGTTACAATATGCCCCACGTAAGGTTAACAAAAATAATTATTTTCTGCTACTTTTTATTACGTTTTGTTCGTGATCAAGGAATAGTTGTGAAGAGAAATGAACAATTTATGTGATTTGACAGATAAAATAAAAAATTACTGAAAAATATTTTTTTTATTGATTTTTCCTAGAGCATAAAGCGATGTGCATACACAGTACCAACGTGGTTGCAGATAGATTTTCGGTAATACGATCCAATTAAGCATCGAAGCCATAGATCAACGGCAAGTGAAAGTGACTTTCACCCCCGGCGGGGCTCTCAGAAATCCAAAATAATCGTTATCCCGGAGCCATAAATCATCGCGGCGGACGAGTCGCGGGTTAGATCGCGGATCCACGATCCCCGACGAGCCGCTTATAACTCGCGCCTCGGATAACAATCTCTTTCTCCCCTTCTCGGAGTGGTTCTTTGGTTTTAATATACGAGCGAGCCGGAGGTTCTCGAGGCTCCGTGAGGCCAAGTCTCCTACCTATGGAATCGCTGGGCCGCGAGATAAACACACCGATACGAAAACTCGACACGTTTGTCCGGCTGTCCCTTTTGAAATTCGCGCGACCCGGTCTCCTCTATAGACTTTCGTCCCGAGCAGATTTTAATTGCCCCGGCGAAAGCACGATTTGTCAGCGAGATCGTATCTGACGTAATTGTTAATTTGAAACGAGCTGCGCGGACGTACGGGTTGCCCGATGGGTACACTAGTAAATCTGCTCGCGATCGCACGTGCGATCTCGCGTGGCTAACCGATTTGTCTATCGACCATAACGTATAATTTTTTCATTAAAAATACCGGTTAGAACGTGTCCTGCCAGTTACGGGTGCATTCATTTTGAAGAACCGTTGTATAACCGTTAGAACCGTTTGTACAAGTTGACGACTTTACACGAGTACAGTCAATTGTTAAGCTGAAGCCTAGATATACTGAATTTCTATCAATTTTGTATGAACCATCGATGATTACATATTGCAACGGCGCATTTTTCATACTTTAAGAAAGTTTTAGACCAGAAGAGCCCCTTAACCCTTTGCGAACATATCCCGTCACCGAGACTGTGACAAATTATTATTCTCAAAGAATATCTAACAAATTTGCGTTACATACAGCATATTTCTTTTCGAACAAATTTTGTGCTTAGATCTTCGGATTCTAATTTTATTTAAGACCTATCGAAAAATAAATTAGAGAGTGTTTTTTGTCTGCAGAGGGTTAAAAGTTGTGCGTGATCCATGGCGCCTGGGTCTCTTCCAGATTAGTAAGCTCGGGGATTCCCGATACCGATCGTCGTGTCATGTCGGTTCTCTCCTCGGATGGTCACGAAAGAGAGAAGTCGCCGGAAGATCTACTTACCTTCAGGGGTGGTCGACGCCCGGATACGCGATTCACGCGGGATAGATCGATCGAGAGGCTTCGCGTTCTGGATCCAGTGGAGTGATTCCCTTTGTAGGCTCCTGCTCGATTCGCCGCGTGTTAAATGTCAAACGTGTTCACCTTCGAGGAGAACCGAGCGGACCGGATGACACGCAGACTCCGATCTCTCTCTCTCTCTCTCTCTCTCTCTCTCTCTCTCTCTTTCTCTTTCTCTTCCTCGGAGACGCCATCGGAACCGATTCTGAGATTCCGCGTGCATTCGACGGAAACGAAACCGCCATTGTGAACAGTATTCGGTGAAACAAGACCTGGAGTCACTGTTGAATTGACACGTAGACCGGGGACGTTTATACAAATTCGCAACTTTATACACGCATCGGGTACACTGAAACGAAATGCACGGATGCATAAAGATCCGCTGTCAAAAGCCTGCTATAGTTTCATTTCATTCGGGTATACATTTTTATTGGTTATTGTTCATTGATTCTTATGCGAAATCCAAATTTTCTGCATCGATTGTAAAAAAACGGGAACTACAGGGTGTTCCATTTGAAGCGATCCACGCAATGATCTCGTAAACTGTTAATTTTTGCAAAAATATTTCAAATGAAGATTACTTTGTTTCGAGGACGACGTCTTTTGATAGTCATAAATCTCCTTTTTTCGTCAATGAAACTTTTTCCATATTCTTCGTCTCGTTTTTTTCTATGAATATTGCACCAAACACGATATAATTACGATCATAATTACTTGTGTATCAAGCCATCAAAATTTCGAACTTGACATTTACGGTAGAGGTACACGAATCCTGAACTTCGCTTGTTACACAGGTAATTATAATCGTAACTATATCGTGTTTGGTTCATTTTAATTAGCAAAGTAATGCGAATGCGATGATAACAACGCAAATAAATGCAATCCGTGCGGACAAAAATCTAATATAATCAAGAAATATTACTTCTCGTTCAACTTATAGTTTCGATTAATTTCTTGAAAAAAGAGAAAGACGAGTGCTCGCGTCCTTACACGAACGATTGAAAAAGGTGTCGGCGGAGCGTGGCGAGTTATTGCTCAATCGAACTGGTAACAATTTCGCGGAATCGAAAATCAACGAGCACGACGAGACGTGTCTCTAGTCGTGTCCGCTTCGTTACCCTCGCGCAAATACTCTCGCGATCGCGACGCTGGTGCAAAAACGGCTCTGCCGTTGATTATGCACCTGTCAGACCGGCACGGCGCGGCGATCTGCCGATGATCGGTTTCGCTATCGACGAGGTTCATCTTGGCATGGTCCGCCGGTCGATTTAAGTTAGCGCACGCCTCGGAATCGTGCACCACGAATCGACACCGAAAGATCGACCTGAAACGCGCGAGCCGCGGTCGATCCGGGACCGTGTTCTGCCTCCAGCCTCTATCCGATCGAGCCGCGATCGATCGGGGCGAAAATAGGATCGGCCAGGAGACTCGTTAGGCCCGTTCGACACGCCGCGCCGCGCCGCGCCGCGATAGAAGAGCCAGTCGGCAAACAGCGTCGCGCACAGATCCACCAGCTGCTCCACAGATTAGCTTTCGACTCAGCGAACACCTATCTCGCCGACTCTATTGTTCGAAGCAGGGATCCAGACGCCCCACGAATAGTTTGCAATTCCTTCCCGCTGTTCTCGATTTATGATCCACCCGATCGCCCCCGGGAGAAGCACCTTTTTTCTGGGGAAATGAAATACCAAGCAGATTGCTATCTGCGACCTGCTGGCCTCTACCTGATTCTCATCGGTTGGCTTAGCACCGCTCGCTCTTTCTCAGGAAAAATTTCCTACGCGAAAATTTGCTCGCCCGAGTGAAAAATGTGTTATTGTCCTTTCCGTTTTCTTCGGGTTGTAACGACAATTTACTTTGTTTCGCCTATAGTAGTTGGTTTAGAGTAGTGAGGGGTTGAAAGTAACTTTCAGACCCACGCGCTCACCGAGAATTCGTCGTCGTCTATTTCTCCCTTATATTTATTTTTGGCCCACCGAAGCCACTGGGGATTCCCGCGTAAAAATTTCTCGTCGGAACAGGGGGCAAAATTATGATTTGTAGAAATGTTTAAAGGCGGACAAAAAGCCCGGCGAATTGCAAAAGCCCGAGCCTTCCGGGCCGCCCTGCAAAAACGGGAAAGGGACCACCGTCCTGGACAGGTATCCCGAACGCAAGAACCAACGCCCCGCATCGTGTGAATTCTTGAAAGCTAGGTCTGAATGCAAACCGCGCGAACCCCGGCGCTGGAATTCCGTTTCCGCCATCGAGGACATCTGTCGACCTTGTTGGGGGCATACTCGCGACCGCATCGCGGTCTGTCAGCCGGAGGAATGCAAGCGGCGGGGTTTTCAACGACGGGGACGATTACGGAGCAATTAAAGTAGCCGGGACACGCGAGCGTCTCGCTCGGCAAGAACACAGGATTGATGCAAACGCCCGTTTATCCTCGGCAAGAAATTCGATTTCCCACGTGCGGACCCTTCCATTTTCCCCGGGGCTGCCTCGGGTCTTTCCCTCGTCGAATGAAGGATACCGCGCAAAAACACGCGATATTGCGAAATTTCGTAGGAATCCTTTCGAAAAAAAAAAACGAATCTTAATCTCGATGGGGTACGTCCTTTCGAAATGGATGCTGGATGATGACGATGATGAGACAACTTCAATTTACTCGGAGACGTTTATCGGGCCTGGCAAAGACGCTTCGTGGCATTCCAACTGTTCTACCACTTCGCATAAACAATTTGTAAGATACATTTTTTAGCGTTTTCTTTGCAATTGCAGCTGTAATTTTTTCAAAATTTCTTTTTCGCGTCACGTAGCAAACTAATTGCCGAAGAAACTGAAGATAACGTGTTCCAGTTAATGAGTTTGGCAGATAAAATGGGCCGATAATATTATCCCCAAAGATTCCTCCCCACACGCTAATCGAGAAGCGGCCTTGATTAAACCTTTCGATCATTGCATGTGGATTTCGATACGCCCAGATTCTAGTATTTTGCGAATTCTGAATATTTGTGTTAGAAAAATTCCTCTCATCTGTGAAAACCACATTTTGAAGAAACTGTGGATTGCGTTCTAATTTCTATAGCATCCAGCGACAAAAGTTGCGCCGTGGAAGACGATCACCGCGATGAAGAGCTTGAACTCGTCGAATACGGTATGGACGTAATCCTTCGTCGCGAATTACACGTAGCACAGTCATGTGCGACACTCCAACACGACGTGGAATGCTGCGTAAACCCAAAAGAGGTTGAGCACGAACAAGTGCAATTATATACTCCTCTTTCCTCCAACGAATACGAGGTCGGCCTGCCCTACGATGTCCAGGAGCAATAGCAAATTCAAAATCTTGAAAACGTTGGTCCAGTCTTTGAAAATCCCTTCTGTCTGGCACATTTCTAGGATTTCCTTCTCCGGTATTAATTAAATATTCACGATATGTATTGCGAGCTAAGGTATACTTTCCAAATGCTTCATCGATAGCATGAAGCATCTGACGCACGTTATACCGATGCACATTATAATTTCTTCCTCTCCTTTGCATAACTGACGTCGAACACTCACTATACAAGAGACCAGAAAAGATTGTGATTATTGGCAGTGGTTATCTGAAAGTTATGATGTTTACTGTCTTGTCGTGTTTGTTTACATCCGTTCTGTTTACGAAATAATGGTGGCCATATCGAAGCCGGTGATCAAGCACGACTATTAAGAGCGATAAACCTTGATGGTTCTATTCTATGGCAAAGAACGAGAAACCCGAGGAACGGAAGACGACTTTAAAATATTTAACATTGTTTTATAAGAGAACGGATGAGTTGCGACCTACGGTTCCTTTGACAAGTTTGGTCCCCATGGTGAGTAGAATGCGATACAAGCATACAAAATTTGACCTTGAATTTCATGGTCAAATTCAATTTTGCGGCAATTTCGTTTAACAAATCTCCACCGATCCGAAGGTGTACAACCATCTGCCAAAACCGTGACACTAAATTTTGTTACACCCTGTACTGTACAGATGCTTATTGCAGCCAAGTTGGAACGGTATACTTTCCCAGCAACAAGAACTGTAGCCTGCATTTGTTAAAAACCCTGTAACGTCTAACACCGTGCATGAAGCCTCAGAGCTTCGGACTATGTATCTCGGGGCCAGTGTCTCTGATGAGCAACCGGTCGAGTCGGTTGCTCGTAAGTAACCGCAACAACGAGTAGGGACCGTTTGACAGAAATACCGAACGCTTCGCGGGCGCAATAAATGCCGGCGGTAATCGCTGGTAAACTTCAGCCTCCATCGAACGTTTCAGTCGGCTATCGCATAAATGCCATTCAAAGTTTAATCGCGTCGATTACAGGATCGTGGTATTTCTGCCCGTGGTAATAAACGTCGCGACCCGTGCGTTACTTCTCTATTATTTAGTCGACATCGTGCTCGGCGGCTATCGCACAGTGGTCCGTAACGTCGTTTCTACCAGTTCGGCAATTTAATTTGTGCGCAAAAACGAACCGGACTGAGTTAATGCCGACGCAAACAGCGTCTGACGTATTACAAATATATAATATAATAGTATATGTAAATATACTATTAAACATGATAAAACGTTGCTGGGGAAAAAATTGAAAACAAATTCAAGATGGAATGAATTAAATCTTGATTCGTTGTCGTTTCATTAGAGTTGCATCCGCAGGTTGCTCGCTGGAAATCGGTTAATTGAAATCGGCACGGCGGATTAGCTCGCGCATATGCCCGTTGCGCAAATCGGTTTGCGGTATCGGGATCAATTAAATCCGAATTCCGCTGGCCCGTATAATGGACGAAGCGAGCCTTATTAATTATTTTCGCTCGATCCACTGTGGCAATCTGCCCGAGGGGCGTAAACGGCATACCTGACGTACCAAGCCGCGATTCCGATCGGCAACCCGGTGCTCCTAATGGATGAAATCGGCATATTCGTTACGCGTCGCTGTCAATGTTTCTTTTTTTCGGTCGCGATGAATTTGCGATGAATCTCGACGGCGGACTACATTGTTCCCGCGTTAATGGCTGAAATTGCGGCTGTCTGTTACTCCGGGAGTGCTTTTGTCTGCTTACACGAAGCGCTAATGCAACGCGCGTCGGTTAGGTGACCGGCAAATTTCAATGAAATCGTGAACAGGTTGCTCGCATCGTTCTAACCGGGAAGCTCGGTTCTAGACGACCGTGGATAATCGCCATTTTTATTGGGATATACTCTTCTAATGGCCATCTTTGTGTTCCTCCTGTATTCGTAGAATGGAATTATAGTTCAACCGATGTATACGTTTCAGAAACTTGTATCGCACCAGTAAAGACAAGTTTAAAGAAATCGTGAAATTTTCTTTCCTTCGTCAATGCTGTTCGCAAATAAGCAATCATACTAGGCCATTTAAGCTTCCAGAAAACACTTTTTCGAGCACGTCACTCATCAAATTGTACAATGAGAATTGTACAAAAGGATCACATATTCTACACAATATTCCGTTTTTTAATAGAAAAATATTTTTCAGAACGCTCTAATATGAGTCTATCTAGAAACAGAAAATGGATGAGTTTTCATTCGAGGAGCACACGAAATAAAACAAGTATACAATTCTAGTAAACCCACTAATCCGTTAAACATTGATAGAAATGCAGAAAGTCCCGCAAGTCCATTGATACCGCTGTCTATCAATCAAGATAGAAGCTGCAGTCCGGAAACTTTTCAACAATAGTTCAATCGACCTTCGGCACAGATGACCGACGATCGAACAAATGCAAGGAAAACGGAACGATTCAGTGGCGCGCCGTCCATTCCGTGACTTCCATAGAATATTCTTCCATAGAATAGATCTTTCAACGTGGATCGGTCGGTGGAAAAGGTCTTTCGGAAAATCAATCCGGGCTCCAGGTTCTTTCGCGGTTTCCCGGCTGCTTGATGGATGGCGAACAGCAGTCGTTCCCTGGAAAGGCACTGGCAGGTCTAGGAACGAAATGTGGGTGGACGCCGGCGAGGGTGAGAGGCGAGAGAGTGGGTGGATTTTTCATCGATCGCAAATCGAGAAGAGCCATAAAGAGGTTGAGCAAGCCTGGGGAAATGGATACGCGCAACAGCCAGTTGAACAACATCCCTCGGAACGCGGTGTACAAGAATACCTTGTAAACACGGCTGACTTTACTAGGAGACTGCGCGACTCTGGTGTACTGTTACGAAACACTGGAACAAGTTTCACCCTTGTGTCATTACCGAACATTTCGTTCGATAACTATTGGGTCGTTGCAAAAGTCCTGATACGTTTCTAACAGATGGTGTTATTCCTGTAACATTGCATTGAACGAATAGTATACATATACAGTTCTGCCGCCAAAAACATGCAGCAAGCAGATTCGTTACAACAAGACTAGTCCCCAGTGTTGTCAGATCAAGACTTGTTCCCCCACTCTAATTTCCCTTTCTACCGCGGCCGGGTCACGTGAAGCGTTCCATCTCTGTCGCGCATACTCCGGTACTGGAAGGGAGGGGGTAACTTTTTCCCTTCGATTCGCGTCAATTCCCCTAATCCGGCGACATTGGCGACAGGTATACGGAATTCTTACACCACCCGAAATTACTGTGAATCGATGAAGGGTTCGCGAAATTTATTGGATGAGATTTACCGAACGAGGAGTGTATACAAATTCCATTTTATTTGCAATTCTTTGACAAGGGACGAATCGAAATAGAAAAATGAGGAATAAAGAGGGTTATCTTGTATGCACCCTGCTTGTTAACAAAATATTTAACATTTTATATTTTATTATATTATTATAGAGATTCACTCGGCGACCACAGCGATCTGGATGGCACGCACGAACGGCATGTACTGTTTCCAAGAAACATTTAAAAGTCACATACAATATAATAGAATGATGAACTAATATTGCGAACGAACTGAGAAAATAGGGGCGTTGAAGTCACATTCGTTAAAACGTTTCCCCGACGAAGGAGACAAACAATGAGGCATCCACCGAGGAATTCAGTTCGAGGGCGGCTAAGAAGAACGAGGGTAAAAAATGAAAAGAACGGCCTCCGCTGACCGGGGCCTGTCCGGATCTCCGGAGGATCGCTGGATCGGGCGCAATCCCACGAGTACATAAATATCTGCCTAGCATATTGAACGGTCATATTTCATGGTTGGCAAAAAAAGCGAACGTCCCTCGGAAATTCAACGTCTCAATCCGTCTCTGGGATCTCGTCAATATTCCGAGCGGTCAATTAAGGCATGCCTCCCAGATGTCCCTCTGCCGATCCTGCACATACACGCTGATAGAGTTGTCCGGGGCTAGTGGTATTACAGGCGAACTTATCGTGCGCCGCGAGTTTATGCTCCGGCCGAGATCCCCGGTGCCCCCTTCTTTTTCGGGGGCCCCGTGTTCTGTCGTCGTCGTCTCATGGGTCTCTCCGGGCCCCGGTACCGGAAGGGTACCTCGCTGCTAAAACTGGAGAACGAACGAACGAAACGAAGACCCGGACAGCCGAAAACCGGAGTCGAAAACGAGAGCCACCCAAGATGAAGCCGCGGTGTAATTGGCGACTCGGCGAGCTTCGCGAAACAGCTCTTTTGAAAGTGAGTTACAGTCGCACGAAATGTCGCGGGTCAGCGGGAAAATTTATTTCGACTGCGCCCGGTGCCAGACCGTGCACGGCGCACAGTGGTCCCAAAGCCGGAAAACGTGGCCAAGACCTAAAATATGAACTTTCAGCTAGGTGAGCTTTAAGTATGAGATTGGTTACTCTAAGAGTGTTTCTAAGTGGGGCTAAACAGCAAAAAGGTCGTTTTTTTATACCTGACCAACAGTCACATTCCGAACTGCGAATTCATTAGACCATACCTTTTTAAGCTTGTGAAGCACATTGCGAATTTCAAGTGCACAGTGTACAAATTGCGTTGAAACGTTTCGATTTTAATTGTGCATTATGGATGCTGTTTGTGGGGGTAAGTTGCATAGGTTTTAGTGCCAAATGTTTATTGTTAACTGATAACTGTGTATGCAAAGAAAGAGTAAAAGTGAAGGCATACATTTTTACGATTTAGAGTAAAAGTTGCAAGTCTCACCAGGTCTAGCTCTAAAACTTGTTGGAGCTTCTACTACATAGTATTATCTTGCAATTCTAAAAAAATTAGCTGCCCCTAGGTGCTTTCCTTGCATTTCTTGTCAAACTGTGAGAGATATGCACTGTCTTTCTGTAAAATTTAAACAGATTTTGAATAGAATGTCAGTTTTTTTATAAAGAATCATATATCCGAAATTTTTTTATATTTTTCAAAAACGAACGCTGTTTTTATATCGGCTGTTCATTTGAAAACTTTCCAACCGAATACCTCGAAAAGTATAAAAAATATGAAAAAAGTGTAAAACACGTGTCCAAGGCAGTATCAGTTTTTTATTTGGATGGCGTTTTCAAGGTCATTTGAAGGTTAACTTTGTTTTTTCAAATGGAAACCTATATTTTTTATTATGGGATCTTATTGTACGTAAAAAGACCAGCAATTCTTCAATTCTTTCTTCTTTGGGAACTATCAAGTGCGAATAGAATACCTACTTTATACAATACAAAGGGTAGAGTTTGCTATCCGGAGAATTAGTCTTTCCTCTCGTTCAGGTCAATATGAGACAGCGAATTTTCTAATTTCAAGTTCAGATTCGTGCCACAAAAACGGCCTAATACCAATTTTCAAGCAGAAGCAATAAGTTTTTAAGAAGTTGTGAGGTTTTGACCACGTTTTGGCGATTTGGGACCACTGTGCGCCGCGGCCTGAGAACAGCTTGAACGGCCACGTTGCAATTACGCGGGCACAACCGATTTGCGAAACTTTAAATTATTTCGTTCTCGGGCTCGATAATCGCTTACTCCGAATTTTCAGGAATTTCTTCATTGAATGTTATTTTGTAGTTTACGAACCAACGGGAATTCGACCCTTATGAAATTAAGTTTAACACACTGTAGGAAGACCGAAGGTACGCTTAAGTACGGTAAGAGGAAGGCTAATTGGGACCGTTTAATTTCGTTCGAACAGTGTAGAAGTAATATAGGTATCGAGACAACTGCTTGGAAAATATTTCCTTACAGTTTTCAAACCGTATGGATTCAAATTATTTCAAACCGATATGTTATCCTTAAGGGTTAATTTATCTTACAACATTGCAGCAACACGAATAAGGAAGGACACAGTTCGGAGGAAGCTAAGTAGTTTGTAATCTACTTCATCAAAGCTGAAAGGAACACGTAGAATGAATTAAAATTGTTCGTGTCATAGCAAAGTGAACATACAACTCTTCAAGGAAGAAGCATGTACGTTGCCAATCGGCAGATGAAAGTTGACGTGACCCTACTTCCGTATCTTAAATTTCAACGATCGAATAATTCAGCGATCCTAGAAGACAGTCGCTAATTGGCTCGAAGCTGGCAACTGCAGCGGACACGACAGTTTCGGACGTGGCAAAGAGCTCGGTCGCGATTTATGGCGCGACACACGATTTTAATAGCTAATTCTCACAGGATTTAGCTGGTAGAAGCAGCCATAAACAGACGGACATAAAAGATGTAAATTCGGATGGCGGGATTAACGGTCGCGTCCCGGCTGGAGGTTTGATGGTTCGGATGTACATTCGCGCGATAATAAATATCGGGAAGCGGCGATCGCCGTTAGCGGACACATGTTTTTCCCATTGGCGTGATACGCGGCGCTTGGCGGGTAATCTTGAAGATCCACTGCGTACTCGGCATCTACTTAAGGGGGAAGTTAAGATTGGCTACGTAGAATTAATGTGTCTGCGATCAGAGGCCGAGGCCGCCTCCGTAAGAACAGAAGCACGAATTTCGTTTAATGTAAAAGAATCGATCGACACCGCAAAAAACCGATCGCGACGACCGCGACTGTGACCGGTTTTTATTCGACGTGGAAAAGATGTCTTCGTTAGTTTCGAAATCGCATTCATAAATGGAGAAACGATCGGGACGATGGAACACCCGCGAAATTCTTTTCTGTGCTTGAAAGTATAAAAGCTGTGCTGAAAAAGTTTGGGGGCGTCACGTGTGAAACGCGATATGTCTGCGTTAGGTTAGTCGATACTTTAGGATCTGAGATTGGGGGAGAAGATTGCCTAAAGTATAAACAATGGGACTACCGATTGGCATCAGCTAATCTCCTCGTTTAGTCGAGTTATCGCTCTTATACTGGAACTGGTGTCTTGTGTTTTCGGTGATTTTTAATCATGACGAATTTCAAGGAGCAAAGAATGTGCATTAACCCTTACCACTCGAATGGCCACTTTAAGGCGCCACTAAAAATTCCTGTATCATTATTCAAAATATTTTTTACATTATTAAATTTGTTTGTATTTAATAAATTACTAAACATTTCAGTATTGTACGAGTAAATTGCACCATTTTCGTATGTATAGCATGAAAAAATATATGTAGAAGAGAAATATTCTAGGTAGGAAGAAATGTTTCGTTTTAGAGTTAAAATGGCTTCGAGTGCAAAGGGTGAAGTTTCGTCGTAGATTTGGAAAAGGTGATACATTGCAAATAATTCAGTTTTTTTGTCGGTGAAGTGACGGGAGATAGGAAATAAGGGTGTTGTTGAGTTTGTTGTGGAAGCAATATCCGGATGAATCGTTGTGACAAAGTAAGTAAAAGTTGTTGAGAAAACTGCTTTACTGGGGTAAACAATCTGCATGCTGCGCCGGTGACTTCAACGCGTGGTGAGCGTGTCAGTACGAAACTCGAAGCGCTAGAGACCTATACTCGAACGAGACGATTTCTCAAATTGCAAAATACAGAGAAGATAATTTGAGGGATGCCAATTTTAACCTGGTATCTCCTGTGTGAAATGTTCTTGTTACCCAATTTCCAGGGAGATAAGTAGTTCGACAATTCCGCGAGTAGGAACTTTTCTGACACGTCGAAGTGTTATTTTCGGTCTCGGTAAAAAAATATATTCAAACGAACGAAAAGTGGTTCGTTTCGACAGATGTGTCCCACTAACGTCGCAATTACGTCGACTCGAGCATAAGGCATGTCACCGTGTCGTCCCCGAAGACAGATCCCAAATCCTCGGTGTTAATTGACGCTTCATTCCGAGTAGCGATACGCGTTAAAAGCTCGGAACGATAAAGTGCAACGATTAACTTACCACGGACTTTAATCCTCCGCAGAAAAATCGTCCGGTTTCGTCGGGTATCGTTCGGCAATAACGTCGAACGTATCTTCTCGCTTGGTCGGCCGAGCGAGGAGGCGAAAAACAAGAAAAAAGAAAAAGAAGGACCCGAAGAGAATCGGGCCTGCGACACGGCGTAAGTTACCATCGCCTAATGGCCACGGAGGTATCAAGCTCCCCTTATCGTGTTAATGGAAACCTTTATGGAGACCACTTTAAGCGATATCTCTGGAAATTGCGGCGCTCCGAGGGATCATGGGTGGTTATCGGCCTGACGAGATGTGTCTTTAAGCTCGCGGGTAAGCTCACCAACTTTCGAATTCGCGCTTTCGGATAGGTTCTACGGCGAGTCGGTACTTTTCATCGAGTACCGGGACCCCTCGTTTAAGCTTCCTTTTCTCGAGCATTAATCTCGATCGAGTACAGAAAGATATTTTCCCTAGCTATCTCGAAATTCTATAAAGCGAATAATAATAATATATTTTTTTTTATTAAGCATTTGAAACCCTTCTGGGTTTACTTCGCTTTACAGGAATAATATAAGTGGTTACAATGATATAGAATACAGAAATAAAACAAGAAGAATACAATAATAATACAAGTGAATACAATAACAATGGCCGTTAATACTAAATATGTAGATTGCAATTTTTGAAGAAAGAATTAATACTAAGACAAGCTTCAATATTTGGCTTCCCTTGAAGGCCCATACTAAGTAGGGCATTTGTTAGCTTGCGTCTTTGTGGATTATACAATTCGCATTGCCATATTATACGATCAAGGGTTTCGCAGTCCCGATTGCATTTGCCCTGGCTATCATTGGTAATACCTACTCGCGCTAGTGAAGCAGCCAGGTTATAGTGATCGGAACGCATTCTGTTAATTGTAACAATAAAGCTTCTCCCTAGTTTTAAATTCGCGAACCAGGGAACAGGGCTTTCATTAAAAAATTTTTGAAAGAATTTTTTACCCTTAAAGAAACCTTGGTTTTTTATAACTTTGAAAGTGCGATCTTTGGCTTGTTTTTTAAACTTCTCAAATAAATCGGTGTAGAGAACCGCAGGAATATTTACAGTGTTCATTGACGTTGTCGACTTAGCTGCCCTGTCCGCATATTCAATGCCTTGAATTCCGATATGCGACGGAATCCAAAACAATTTAACGAAGCTGTCATGCTCATTATTGATCAACAAATTGTATTTTCTTTTGATTTCAAGGATGTATGGGTTAGTTTTAATATCTACTTTGGTGCTTTCCAAAGCCTGGAGCGCGCTGAGAGAGTCCGAGAATATGAGAAAACTGAGGTGTTGATGTTCCAGAGCAATATCAAAAGCATCATTTAGGGCAATACATTCTGCGGTGTACGCAGATGCAGATGGGTTAATGGAGCGAGTTATTTCAAGGCAAAGTTCAGGACAAATACAAGCCGAACCAACACAATTGGCCCCAGAAATTTTACTACCATCCGTGTAAATAGTGGAGCAGACACTGATAATAATAATAATCTAACCTTTTGTAGCGAATTTTGAAATATTTCTTAGAATCAATAGGGGTTACTGCTTCGATAGAATGGAAAACTTCCATTCTATCGAAAAATGTTTAAAAACCGTGTCGGTCACGACGAACATTCTGCACGCGTCAGGGAGTTATTTTAGGCTCCGATCTCCGAAAAGATCGGTCTCGGAATGTCCGGCCAGCTCGTCGCAGTGAATTTTTCCGAGCAAAGTCTTATAGGCGATCGCACCGCATATCCCGCTCGAATGATTCCTGATCGTTAGGTCATACACGGCGCGCGTCTTGACGGCAAGAATGATTCGAGCAGTCCGTGGACCGTCGCGTCGGATCGCCAGCGTCTGAAAACGCGGAGGGTCACGCGTGTGGTCGAGAAAACTGAGTAATAAGTATCGCGGCAATAAAAATAAACGGTTCAGGCTCCGACAACCGGCAGAAGAAGACACGTCGGCGTCGATGTGGGTCAAGCGTCGAGCACCGCAAGCTCCGGTCCACACGGAATCCTGTTGTTACACGCGAGCCAGCACCTACACGCGCGTTTCCGAAAGCGGGCGTAGACATTTCCTAGCGGAGAGACGCGACGCGGAGCGACGGAGCAGCAACGGATTCGAAGAGTTTCCTCTGGAGTGGGAAGAACGGTACTTTCCAGGTACTTCGGGTAAAGGGGACCTTCGGCTAGGCGAGCAGCCACCCACGCGCCGGTAAACCTGGCGCAACGCTTTACTTTCTACTTTTCTAGACGCGCGGCGATCGTACGTGCACGCGCGACCGACTCTCGTAGGAAGACAGCTCCGATTGATTTTGATGGATCTTGATCTGGGAGCGAAGCGAACAGACGTCTTTCGTTTCTAAAATGATCGAACTTACAGGTCTCGTTTGAAACTGTTTATTATTATGGTGTTCTTACGAAAAATGTTTACATGGCTTGACCTACAGCTTGAAAATCTCTATCGCACGTTTTCGCAAACGAACCAGTAAAGGTACCGACAAAAATTCCTCCAAGTATTTTATTCCATTACACCTGAAAATGAACGATATCAAAATATGCACGTCGCTGGTTAATCAGAAATGAGGGCATCGTTTCGATAAATATATAAAATTGAGCTGCTGTTTACAATGATAATGTAGAGGGATCTAAAGTGAAATGTCTGTTGATTTTTCCTTCCATTGGAAAAATCAAACAGAGGAGTCTCTTCGACTTACTTTTTCCTTTGACAAATTCGGAGTTGAGGTCCGCTGACACATCGTAGCTACCGGCGACGATCACTAGGAGCAATATCACGCCGAAAAGGTTGCAGGTCGATAGCGTTCGTGGCCCGTGTCGGTGTTCGAACATGATGAGCTCTCATGCCCTCTACGAACCCATGGACCTTGCCCAGGTGATCTCGTGAACGATTCCCACTTCTTCGTGCTCCCTTCGACTGTCACGAGCAAGGAGAAGATCGGAAGAACCTCGAAGACGTGTTTCCGCTGCTGCCATCGCTGTCTCTTCACCGTTTTCTTTGCATGGTTCCTCTTATCGCCATGTTTCGCGTCTGAAACCAAAGAATACGTCGCAATAAAATCAGGTCATTCCTCCAAACGAGTTTAATCTATAGAATTAAACTTTCAACAGACAATTTAACTCTTTGCACTCGAAGAAATTTTAACTCCGAAACGAAACATTTCTTCTGACCTAGAGTATTTCCCTTCTATATATTTTTTTTCATGGTATATATACGAAAATCGTGCAATACTGAAGTATTTAGTCATTTATTAAACACAAACAAAGTGAATAATGTAAAAAATATTTTTAATAAGGATACAGCAATTTTTAGTGGCGCCTTACAGTCGCCATTCGAGTGCTAAAGGTTAATCCTTTGCCTTATACTTTCTTTCCCGGTTCGCCAAAGCCACTTTAGTATTAAGAATTTATGCTCGTATGAATAAAATTCATACTTGGTAAATCATGTTCTAAACTTTCATCAATAATTGGGCGTATTGATAAAGCAAAGGGTTAAACTGTGTAAGATATTTATCAGATTAAGGTGGTTTGAAAGTTGATTGCAGTAGCTTTCTATCGCACAGAAAGCAATTCAACCTAATATATGGGGATTTAATCTCAGGTAGTTTGGATGTAAAACATTTCTGAGAATAGGGCAATTAAACAGAGGTTTGCGCCTTTGTTTAATTCTTTTTTTCTTCAAAGTGGAGGGCATCCTCTATCGTAGTAAAAAATTTATGACATGGACCTAACCCATTTCATAATTACCTACATCCTAACCCTCGTCCTTACGAAGGACTCCAACGAGCGATGCTTCTGACACGCCTAACTTATAATTAACTAATTTTATGCATTCCCAGTAAAAGTGAGTAGGTGAGATTTCAAATGGTAAATGGGCCGAAAGAATTCAAGAATGTCCAGTGTCGAATGTCAAGAGAGTCCTCGAGGAATATTAAGCGGGGCAGAAATTGTCACTCGCGTATTATTTCTATAAACAAAATCAGTCTTTGATGTTCGTCTTGCCTGGCGTCTTTGATGTCCGCGCGAACACGGCGGACCGCGATTTTCCCAGGGCGCGTCGTCCCATGACTTCGCGCGAGGAAGATCGATTCCCATACTGGGTCCGCGCGCTCCTCGATTTGGAAATAGATCGTGGGATCGCGAAAAAACGTCTATTCGCCTTTTACGTTGGCAATTGTTTTGTCGTCGCCTCGGCCGAGGGCTCACCTACCGTTCCGACGAGGGGACTGCTGGTGGATTGTTCCGAACGAAACCAAAGAGGAACACGAGGACCATGAACGCGAAGGAGGAGGAGGAGTAGACGACGACGACGACGACGAAGAAGAAGAAGAGGAGAACGGGGAGTGTAAGATAAAGGGGACGAGTAGAGGACCGAAGGAGAGAAAAGAGAGGAAGACAATGCGGCGAACAGCAGGCGTCTGCTCTTCCCCGACCCCTTTTCTCTCCCCGGTTGTCTCTCTTCTTCGCTCTCTAGTCCACCCTGCGCTACGATCCCATCCCGAAGAGGAGCCTGTTGGCCTGCTCACGGCTCCTTCTTTGTTCTTTCGCACTCCCCGCGGAGTGGCGAACACGGGTTGCCTTATTCGGCCGCGACGGGCAACGATCAACTTAAACAAATGACGTCGAGCAGGGTTCCAGCAAGAGCCCGCGCGCTCCAAGTAGCAGCCTGATTACGTCCGCCTGGTCGGGGTCATCCCCTCGCGCCGGTCTCGTCTATTAATTACGATCGGTTCGCGCCGCCGCGCCGCGCCGGTTCCGACTCCTCATTGACCAGACGTCCGATCGTGTCGATCGTGATTGTCGAGCATTCCTCCGGCCGTCGCCTCTGCTTATCCGCTCGGGCCCACCGCTCCTCCTCCGTTCAGACCCTCCGGGGCCCTCTGTTCCTCCCTCTTATCCGCCAGGCCGTGATAGGTACCAGGCTGTCTGCCGCTGAGAAAGACGTGGGACGCGTCTCCTCTATTCAACCGCACGATACACGACGCTCGTAACGACACCCGCGTCAACGGATCGTGGATATTCAATATTCATCAGGAGGATCCGGATGCGGCTACGGTCCCGCAACCGAGATCTAGGACTGCCGATTTAGGCCCTCCGCTAACGAGTTAGACAATCGAAATTTTCGCATGCCGAGCCTCCGACACGATCTAGACTTCGTCCGACGAGAAGTACCAACCCTAACCGAGACCTTTACCCCTTGCACCACAACGAGTCCGACTCGCGAAAATCTACAATATTTAGAAACCGATAGAAACCGGTCCGATTCTCCGAGGATTGCAGATTGGAGTGTGCAAATTATTTGACTCAAGGTAAGAAAACAGTGAAAGAACTTTTTAGTAATTGCTACAATCAGAGACACTGTCCACCACCGTGTACAATCAGACACGATATTTTAATCGAAAAAGAACGAATCGACTACTTGCGTTAACCTCTGACTAAATCACGCGTGTAAAGAAAAATTACTAGATATAATTGCAACGCGCAATACCAATTAAAATTTCAACACTCGTTCGACGGTAATACTTTCTCAGGAAAAACTTGAACTACAACAACGAGTCCGACCCGCGAAAATCTACAATGTTTGGAAACGTCCGATTTTCCGAGGATTGCAAATTGGAGTGTGCAAATTATTTGACTCAAGGTAAGAAAACAGTGAAAGAACTTTTTAGTAATTGCTACAATCAGAGACACTGTCCACCACGGTGTACAATCAGACACGATATTTTAATCGAAAAAGAACGAAACGACTACTTGCGTTAACCTCTGACTAGATCACGGGTGTAAAGAAAAATTACTAGGTATAATTGCAACGCGCAATACCAATTAAAATTTCAACACTCGTTCGACGGTAATACTTTCTCAGAAAAGACAGGCTCTATACGTAACACCGAAGGGGAATTTGCATCGAAAAGAGCGATCAATCGAAATTCGTGCGAACTCATTATCAGTCGAGCTAATACATGCAATTAACCGCTAATAAAGTACCCTTCTATTAACCGTTGGTTCATACCAACGACCGGAACGTTATGGTCAGAACCGGTTCGTTTCTCGCTGTTGGTTCGCGTGATTTTTGCCAAAACGGTCTGGCACGGGCGCGCGTCGACACACTTGGCAAATATCGAAGTGTACCGCCTTGAACAGAACAGAAAGGACATTCTTCAGGGACCACGTAAAAAAGCTCGACCGGGTTAACGGACCCGACCTGTACACGAATTCTTAATTCCTTGTTGATTGCGACACACATTATTAGAGTGGTTGCGTGAGCTACGCGTTGTCCTAATCGGGAGGATAAAAGCGAAGAACCGCTTTCTACGAGCTTCATTTGTGAGACTGTAATCCAGTTGTAAGACGCAAACAAGTTTCTTTTGAAAACCAGGTCACTTTGACACTTGTAAAGATCTCGAGAACCGAGGAGACTGCAACGTTCAATATGCTTCTAGTTTATTTATACAGCAGCAGGAACTGTCTTTTGCTGTGGATAGTAGTTGAAATCTGTATCGAAAATTCAAGCAGGCATTTCTGTTTCAAAACTTCAGTTGAAACAGTGTAAACACCGTTCCCGAACATTGGCGAGTCCGAAAGCTTTCTTTGAGACGGTCAGGCAAATTGTTGGCAACAAAGAGAGGAGGGTCGGATTTTGAACGCGCCGGTTTGCGACACGAGGGCTCCATAATTAACAACACGTCGTTCTCCATCCCGGTAAAGTATGCTAAGTATCGTTCGCAATCACTGGACTCGTTTCTAATGGCTCCAGCCAACCGACTTTGAGGCCGGCGTGGCTACAGTCGGTTCAGAAGCCGAGACCCCTTATCGCGATGTCACATCGAAAGAATCGAATCGATAAAATTTTTCTCTTTACCGCACGGACCGCGTTTATCATGGTTACATCGACGAAATTGACACGTCGATCCTTTCCACGGTGACTAATCGGCCGGGGTGTGCCAACCATGATCTCGTTAACTGTCTCCTGGACCTCGACACACGGTTGCACTGCCAGCGAATCGAAACTCACGTGATCTTGTATCTCGATATCCCGCGCCTTTCTCCTGTAATTACTCGAACCAGCAAAGGAATCGATTTTTATACTCCGAATTTCGTTGGCGATCGATTTTCGTCGTATAACCAAAATGTTCTACGACGTTCAATAACGTCGGGCTTTGTGTATTAGTTTGAATGTATACTTGTAAGACTCTTGAACGGAAAAGAATGAATCTACGGTCATTGACATAACGTATAAGCGATAGCGATAGAGAACGTTCTGACAGACGCAGCAACATGGGGATCACGTTACATTTAGAATAATTATCAAGTACAAACGTCCTTATCGTATTTATGATATTATTCCCTGTATCTCAGCATATGATTTTAACTGACACAAGGTATGCTCGATAAAGAGCGAAGATTGATGAAGTGCAAGCAAACTGACACCAGATCCAAGAGACATCATGGGGTTGGCTGTTTGCCTACTGCTATCGTACACATATTCACACGCACACACACGTGGCTGTTTCATTCATGTCAACGAGGCGAGATTAAGAGGCGTGGTTCTCCGACTTGCCAAAATAAAGATATCGCGGCGCAGATTATTCGCGTGGACGATATTACAGTTTACATCAACGCGAGATTGTCGTTTTCTCTTCTACGTGGAAAATCATTTCTCGAAAACCGTCTCAACGGTGGTTTCATAAAAAAAAATAGTATCCAGTCTACAAGAACGAGAAAGATATAAAAATTCCATTACAATACTAGGCTTCATACAAAAAGCCATTACGCAAGGAGAAAAAACTCAATATGCCCCATGATCCAGTTGGAAACAGTGATGAACAGAATATTAACCCTTTGCAATTCGAATTTTATTTCAATTTCGTTACCAGCAGCTCCCAACGCTTTTAAGTATTAAATTTGACATTCACTTTAACTAAAAAATAAGGCAATTTAAATAAATAAAGGATGAAACAAATTCACTTAAACACCAGTTTTATTTACACTATTATCGTATTTTGAAATTTTCAAGAGTATGATATCTTTTGAAACAATTTCCAGGATGCGATCCTGGTTTTCATTCGCAAGTTTCACAAAAATCTCTTTCTCTTCTTCCTCCAGGTATTTTTCTATTTGAGCAAATTCTTTTCTATTTTTCTATTTGTCCTTATTTATTTCGCGCCTTTCACTCATCGTAAATATTTAGAGGGTGACAGTTATACAGCTTTCAAACTCCGAGCAGGTTGATGTAAGTTACGTAAGTTTTCTTTCGCTTAATAATAATAACAACAATAAACGCGACATGCGACGTGTGCGCGACATCTATTTATTTGGACATGAAATAATGTCGAGTGGGACACGACAATGGAGCTCCTGAGACAAAAACTAATATCGAGTCACACTCGACATAGGAGTGCAAAGGGTTAAATCATTGAAGCCCGTTTTGTAGTTGCAACGTGAACAGCCATTACAATAGTGCAAACGTTGGGCCCGAACGGGTTGAATTCGCAACCCCCGAGGTTCGCAGCGAAGACAGAGCGTGCGGCGCGGCGGTTCTCGACGGCAACGTCGCGCGTTTCGAGGGTCCCGATCGGTGTTATTGACAAATGGGCGCGCGCGCGCGGTCAGCGCCAATGTCGATAATAAACGGCGATAAGCCGGAAAGGGCGTAGGCGAGTCGCAGGGACAAGAATCGCGCGCGATCCGCCGTCTGAAACGGTCGAGGCAGGGGCTGCTGCGTTCGCGGTGGGGGTAAAAAGCCAGGAATTTTCTCCGTCGGGCCCACGACGGATAGGAGGCTCGTCGGAGTGCCGCGGATGCCGGAGCGGAGTTCGCAAACCGATCGTGGCGGGAAAAAGGAGAAAAAAAAATGGCTCGGGGGCCCAGGGGCCCCGGGGCCCCGGTATACGGGGCGACGTCGGTCGTATTTATCGACGCGAGTCGTCCGCCTATGTTTCACGAGGCTGCCCCGGTGTTCTCCGGTTTTCCGTCCTCCTCGTTCCGATCCCGGGTCCGATCCTCCGTCCCTTTTCTCGGGGCGAGAGTGGCCCAGCCTCGACCGAGAGAGCGAGTATAAAAGCGGCGTCTTTTGAGGGAGAAATCCGTGGCAAAAAAAGGGGACCGGGGAACACGGCGAGCAACCGTGTTAACTGCACTGCTTATGCATTCATATCCTTGTTTCGCGACAACCTGCTGATTGTTTCCACAAAACGCGACAACCCCCTTGTACCCGTGTCCGGGCCGGTTTTTCGGTGGCCGGGCCAGCGGACACGCTAGGTGCCGCTGCGGACGCGATCCGCAAAAAGGATCAATTTGTATGCGGGTGAACGCGCTTCGACACTCTCTGATCCCCCCTCTCCCCTGTTCTCTCCCTATACAGCCCTTCCAGAACGTGCTACGTTCCTATGACAATGGATCTCGGGGGCTGATCGGGAATCGCCGAGCAAACTGGAGCACATGGACCTCTGGAAACGGGAAAGACCAAAGGATTCCGATGGATTCTTCGGTGTGATAGGTACACAGCTTGCGCTTGTTTCATAAACTTACTATAATTTACTATAATTCTGAATAATAGTCTATATTATAGAGTGATGAGCCCAGTAGTATACTGACTGCGGCCCGCCGGAACCCGTTACGGTCGACAGTCTTCGCTGAACTGCGCCAGAAAACACATTCTTCGCGTAACGGTCGAGTATTTTCATGTTTTGCCATGAGCTCAAATTCTGGTAAACGTAAAATTGAAAATGAACATCGGCAGTTTGTCGATAGTTGGTCGTACGATTACTTTTTTGCTTATATCAATGAAAGTGCCGTTTGTTTGATATGCACTGAAAAAATATCTGGGTTGAAAAAATATAATATTAAGAGACACTATGATAGTAAACATTCTTTAAAATTTAATAATTTGCAAGAACAGTTACGCAAAGACATGGTGGATCAATTACAAGCACGTTTAAATTTAAAGCTGCGAAATTCAATTGAGAGTACTGCATCCACCGCAGATAGGGCAGTTCGTGCGAGTTACCTTGTTCGTCAAATTTTGGCGAAAAAGATGAAACCCTTTTATGAGGGAGAAATTGTGAAAGAATAGCAAGGATAGCACATTAGTTTATTGGCGATAGCAGATGCCGCCTTCCCCAATCAAAAGGATATAATTTCCAAAAATTAGCTTGCCGCGATTTACAGTCGCAAGGAGAATTGACGAACTATCAGAGAATATTGAGGAAAGTTTGCGGACACATATTTCCAAGTTAGAATGGATTTCTCTAGCTGTGGATGAAAGTTGTGACATAAATGATATTTTTAAGAGGAACTGATTCCAATTTCAATGTATCGGAAGAATTTGCATCTTTAGTTCCTATTGTAGGAACTACAACCGGAGACGGTATATACAGAGAAATAAAAACTGTTCTGAATGTATTAAATATCCCAATGGAAAAGATTGTTGGAATAAGTACAGATGGAGCTCGAGCCATGTCGAGTATGAATGTTGCTTTGTCGGGATTATTATCGAAAGATATTAAAAATTTAACAGGCCGTGAAATATTTATTTCGCATTGTATTTTACACCAAGAAAATTTGGGTGCTGAAGTTCTAAAAATGTCTAATGTAGTTCCAGCTATTATTAAAATTGTAAATTTGATTAGATCTCGAGGACTAAACCATCGTGAGTTTAAAGAATTTTTGAAAGATATGGAAAGCGAATATGGCGATATTCTGTTTAACACCAAAGTTCGGTGGTTAAGTCGTGGTACAATGCTTAAGCGTGTACCAGGGTCTTAGAATAATAAATTCATTAAAGAAACATTAAGAGACCGTAGCGAATACACAGACCGAAATTGGAACTTGGATATTTAATGTTGTCCATTTTAGATCCAAGATGATCTTGAGTATCTAATAAAGTAACTAAATAGTTTTTCTTTATATGTTGCTCGCAGAACAATGGCGTTGGGTTAGACACTTTGGCAATGTGAAGGTGCCAAAGTTCATTGGTTCTACCGCGCAGCACCCTACGAGAATGTTCCAATGAGAATACTCTGGTGTTTTGGGGAGTTCGAAGCACTGCTCTTGGAGATAAAGCTGGTTCTCGATCCGTGTTCGAGACTCGGGACGAGTAGTGCATTGAACGAGAACTTGTTTGTTCGAGGCTGGTTCGATAAGTGAACAACGCGGATAAAAATACTTGCTGCACGGAGTTGGCGAACTTGTGTTGCGGCGAGGTTCAGGTGAACGGCTCTTAACGCATTTATCACTGTGTCGTCCACATCGGCAGACAATTCGTTCAATATTAAAATGTTAATAATATCTGCGTTAACAAATCCACTGTAAATGTCTGTCGAAATTTTTGTATGTAGTTTATTTCATCTGACAACATCCATACAATTTTTACCGCATTTCTCACTAATTGCTATGTCACTGCTGTAGCGTGTAGAAACGTCTCAAAGCTTACAAAGTGCAAAACTTGCAATTCTATTGTATTGTTCACTTACAATCGGTCGAACCAATAGTAAAATAAATAAAATTGAGAAATGATCCAGTGCTTAGTCATTTGACTTTGGTTTGGATTTGATCAATTGAAATTTTGCACAAAGATCCTCAGTCGATAACTAACATTTGCTATTTTCTCGAGTATACTTTTCGAACTGGTGGATCCTATGAAAAAGAAACCTGGGTGGGACAGATAATCCGCGTAAATCGAGGGTTTACTGTACTTCGTAGAAAGGCTGGAGAGGCCAGCGAAGAGGCGCTTAACGTATCCTTCCTGATCGGTATCCAGCCGGCACGGATACTTTCATCGTCTCTGAAAAAACGTTCCCGGTATTAGTTTCAGCCTCCCCGAGACAAGATGTATGAAGGATCAAGATCCGGTGATCCCGTGCGTATCGCAAAGTCGGATCGTCGGGGCAAACAGGAATGGCCGGCCGGCTGGAGCGCGAGTGCCAGTGCGAGTGAGAGTGCGAGAGCTTAAGCCAGGCAATAAACGAGCGTAAAGTACGGGGCGGCGATTAACATAAATTAACGTTGTTTACCCGTACGTAATATTTCTTCGCGCGGGCTCGCGCGTATCGCGAGCGTGATTTATCTTGGCAAGAGATCGCGCGGAACAGACGTCGCCGCGGCGGGCAGCTTCGCCGCGTGGAGAAAACAAAGAGGAAAGGTAGAAAACTGCCGGATGAGATACGGCCGCGACTTCTGCCGCGTTAGAATTTCTCCGCGAGCTGTCTCGGTTCCCGTTAACGGTACCCCGCCGCTGGCCCCGCTGTCCCCCCTTGCGGGGCCGTTTCGTCAGCATTCCTCCGGGGTAGAGGTGGAGACCGGGCATAGTTATCCTTATCTGCAGGAAAGTCTGATTACGAGGCCGTGATAACGATGCCCGTCGGAGTTTTGCTTTCCTGCGGGCCCTGCGGAGATGGGCCCGGCGCGGCGGTGTGGGTAGAGGGGCTCGTCGAAACGGGACACCGGGGCCCCACCCAGGTGTGCGATGAAATGGATTGCGCCGCTCGAAGGTAGCTAAATCTATCGTCAATCAAGCCGGGCCGCAGCGATAATTGACCGGTGGGGAGGGGTGGTCCGGGCCCAGAAGAAGCCAGCGAAAAAGTTCGGAAGACGCGAGCGGCAGACAGCGACGACTACGATGATGAAGAAGAATAAGGACCCCGAGCCCCGGGAAAAGGGGACTCCGAACGAGAAGAAGAAGAAGAAGCAGAAGGAGACGGACGACACGGAGAAGAAGAAGAATAAAGGTGGAGTAACGGTAACGTTGGACGTGAGCACGTTCCCGATGCTCTTTCGGACCAACAAGGATGCATTAAGGTATCCCGAGGACCCAATTCGAGATACCTTGCAGGGTACCTAGCCGCCTCTCTCTCTCTCTCTGTCTCTCTCTCTCTCTCTCTCCTGCGGGTTCCTGGGGTACCCGATCCGCGGACCAGGTTTGATTTAGAACACGGCACAGTTGCCGGTGTCGGCCGATCGGCCCGCTGGCCAACCGGCAAAAACGGGCTCTGCTTAACCAACTGAGAACGGACCGCCGCGCCGGTCCCAGCGCCGATTCACTTTCCCACTGGCCCGTATATGGCTCAACATTTTATTTTCTATGGGCCGCGTAGCCAGGGATTGCATGATCGGATGCCGTAAAGGCGAACCTGGAACCGGACCTCGAGCGAGCGAGCGAGCTCGTCCTCTCTCGTGAGCCCTGGATCGTTCCGAGGACCACCTTGCTCTCCGATGTAAATCCTCGTTATCCAACGATCGCATTGTGCAATTTAATACTTGGCTAATAGGCCGGACTTTTCGCGTGCTCTCAGAATTTCTTACGACTGAAACGATCGTTTCGGTTCGTTCAGAGTGCTTTCAACGTAATGGTTTTGATGTACTGTTCTCTACGCTATGCCGATACTTTATGATTACTTCGATTAAAAACAAGGAATTCAGATCGAGGAAGAAAATTAAGTGAAAATTGATAGCCCAACACAATTAGCACCGGTGTGTCAAATACTTGTTGAAACAGGGTTTTACAAGCGGTCGAACGCGTCGGTCGATTTCGTGACCGTCTCGTGGAAACTCGAAAGTGTTCGAGCGGGATTGACCGGTTCCCGGTTAGATCCGTAGTGGCAGATACGCGTAAAAGACCGAAGTGCCACGGCGCGGCGTCATCGTTCCTCCGTGAGCACTTCGCAGTCACGATCTGGAGCTGCACGAGGAGTGCAGAGGTCGGGCCTCGAAGAGAGCCGACTTCGTGGCTTGAAATTCGATCGTGGTCTCCGCGGAGCAGTCGAGAGAGGGACCGTCTCCCGCGGGACAAACGAAGCGATCGTGCACGCCGATCCACGGATTTTCAGTCTGCCCTTCTGGCTCTCGTGTCCTTTCTTTTGCTCGGTGTGTTCCCACTCCTCTTCCCCCTCCTTCTCCTCCTCCTCGTCGGTAGACCGAACCGCAGAAAGCCGTCACGAAGTCACGAACGTTATTAGCAAACCGCGCGCGGCCGATCCGCGAGAACCGGATCTTTTCGCAAATAAGAAGCAATGGGTGGGCTAATGAACACGGCCTCTCGTGTTTTCCTGTCGCGCGCTCCGCGTTTCCAAACCGCTCCCGTTTCACGGTGCTCGCGGTCCTCCCGTGTTTACGAGCCCTGCTAATTATACAGCAGCATTCGGTAACTTTATTCTCTCTGGCCTCGCATCGTCGTTACGTTTCTCTGACGTCGAGCACGATTCGGTTTTTGCGACTCCCATCCGCGAACGAGAACCTGTGCTCTTCAATGTGGCGGATCTTTCGTCACGGTACTCTTGAAAGCATTTAATACTTATTTGTAATATCTTGTGTGTGTGCGCTGTTTAGTATCTGTCCGTCTTGGGACTATTCGCGGAAAAGTACCGTCGATTATGCATTTGTCAGAAAGATTAGAAGAATTTAAGAACGTGTCTCGGTGCAATATTTTCAATTTATTAGGATTGTTAAAGGAGAGAAGTTTTCAAGCGAATATTGCGTCTTGGAATTGATGCAGACAATCTTTTTTACCGTAATGGTCTGCGGTAAACTTATGAATACACGAGGAGAAGAGCTAAGTAAAACGTTGCTGCCAGTGATAATGATTTGGATCGATGAAAAAGACCAAGAGACGTACGAACTCGTTCGAGGATTGTGTTTAACCAATTTAGGAACGCGCTCACGAGCTATAGACGACGCACGGAGATGTGCAGTTTAGCGATAGTAAATAACGTTCGGCGTGCTACGGCGTACGACAGAACGATGACCAGTAATTAGTCAAATGAGAAAATCGAGTGGTGACCACCTGTAGGAAGGAACGGGTGGGTCGAAACGATCGCGGAACTGGTGAAGTAGCACGCGATAAAGCTGCATAATGACCGCGATCAGTATTATTATTCGGTCGCGCGCGATCGGACCCGGCAGTTCGTTCCCTCCTCAGTCGGGATTTTTATGAAGACACGCTAATTACCGTGCGTTCGTGCCATCGAACCTGTCCATTTTGTAGCCCCTCGAAAGCGTCAATTCCGCTGTTGCCGGTTATTATACCTCGATGTACGGCGCGGCTGCATGAACTTCCTCGCGAAACGTGCCACACTTTTTTTCGATTAATCACGAGCCGGCAAAAAGCATGGTGTTTAAACAGGCCTGCTCTGTATCGAGATCGTATCTTTATCGACACGATATTTTCTGTTGAACCTGTTCAGCTCCGGGACCCGTAAATATCCTGAAATTGACGTGTGTCAACATTCTTGGAACAAAAAGTTCCTAAAATCCCCTTAACCGAGCCCTTTAGCTTTCGGGATTAATTATGGCGGCTGATATTCTCGAAAATCACACACTGAACATTCAGTTCAATTTGTTTTCGTAGTGGGATGAGGATATCCGTACCTACTATAAAACTGTTACAATGTTTGGTGTTAACAAGTTCCCTTGCATTAAATAGTGAATTATTATTGTTGTAATCTTTGATCAGATTACATATTCAACTACAAAGGATCTAGTTAGTGCTAGTTCTCTCGAAGGTTTAGAATTTTTTAAGAGCATTTCGCGCGAGCCTTGTTCGAGATGGTTACTAAAAAGGGACGAAGCTTTTTTTCAAGAGCGATACGAACTTTTCAATGGACGTAGAGCTGATTTACAATTCCGGCCGATTTAAATCGATTTCGTTCGGAGCGTTTCCAGGACGTCGCGAAACAGAAAGAGGGGAAAGATGGCGGAGATAAAGCGAACGTCGAGATTCGTTGCATTGTGCGGCGCCGAAGATGCCGGCGTTAAAGTCACGCCGGCAGCGATCCTGCAGATCCTTATCCTGCGATCTGCCCGCGGCGGGCGGGCTTCGTCGATCTGAAAGTGCCGCCGCGCCGCTCCGGTGCCATTTTTCGAGGCTTACTTACGCCACAAAGAGTGCAATGCCACAAAGAGGTTGCCAACGAAAGGAACAAACGAACTCCTTCGCGAACGCTTCGAGAAACGAAACCGATAACATCCATGCAAAATCTACAAAAGTCTTCTCGCATTGCCTGATTTTCGTCCTTCGACCGACATATGAATCTTGATCATTTCAAGGAGGCGTCACCATTGCATAGTAACATTAACACTAGATTTACCAGACCAGTCAGAATGACTGGTTTTGCAATTTCAATTCAAAATTCCTACTGCATCTAACATTTTCTTTCCGATATGATATCATGACTTTTGTAGCCATAACTAAAGAATCAGTTTTATGAAGTTTATATTATTTTATATGTATTCGTAACAAATATATTTTTTGTTATTGACACTTATACCAGTACCAGTCAAAATGACTGGTTTTGCAATTTCAATTCAAAATTCCTACTGCATCTAACATTTTCTTTCCGAAATGATATCATCACTTTTGTAGCCATAACTAAAGAATCAGTTTTATGAACTTTATATTATTTTATATGTATTCGTAACGAATATATTTTTTGTTGTTGACACTTATACCAGTACCAGTCAAAACGACTGGTGCATGTTTCTATGTGATGCAATGACATTGGGGCAGCTACAACAATTGATAAGTACTGCAACAACGTTTTTTCGGGACAGACTTTTGTTTCGTCTAGCTGAAGAACTTGCGTCTGAATATCAGACTTCAAGGGGAAAACCACAAGAACCTAATATACCAAGTTCAAGCGGCACCGTTCCTGTACGTAAATGGTCTCAAATAGGATATTGCAATAATAATAAGACCACAACTATTTACAACATACGCAAAAAAAGTGTCTGCGGAAAGTGTACACTGAGCAAAATCTACATATGTAAAAATTGTGACCGATGAACTACAAACAATTAAGCTTTTGATTAATTGATAATGTCTATAAATCTATTTTTGCATTACAATTAATATTATTCAACTTTTTTTGTCATTTTTTAAATGTAAATAAAGACTGGAAACACCACTAAGCACTTTTTCTAAAGACCAGTCATTCTGACTGGTCTTGGTAGAAATAGATATACTTAAATAGCCGGTAAATCTAGTGGTAAGAAGAAAACGGGCGAATCTACAAATTCTCATCTTGCGCGTTAAAGTCCCATTTTCATACTTAGAAAAAAGGAAAGAAATATTTTTCAATTTATGGCGTTGTAAAGCACTCTTTAATCTTCGTTTCATTGCACAATCAAACGAGTTGTGCTTTCGAAGGAATAAAAAATGTATAAAACGTAAATAATTGTAGAGTAGCAATTGTTGTCCAAAAATATATTTAATTGGAATCGATGGTCAGTGAAAACAGTGTGAAGCTAGCCAGGTCGCAACGACACGAAGCGATCCAAGAAAAGAGCCAGGCGTCCGACAAATTCGTTTGTTTAATGGACGGTTCACCTAACCTGATTGGTGTGACAACATGATCTCTTAACAACTGGACTTTGGCCGATTCTCAAAATTAAACGAGTGCTAGAGTGAATTTTGTAAAACCATCCAGCTTGTCTCTTTATCCTCGGCTGAATACGGAATTTTCGGTCGCTGAAGAACATATCACACAATCGGCACAAGACAATGAATCGCTTGAAATACGCATTTGGCATTAATGTTCCGCACACAGTACTATCCCGTAAGATTTCGAACAATTTTATTGTAAATCTATTTGCACCCCGCAGTCACCTTTCACTTTGGTATTATTGGGCTCTAAGAAGAAGTCACCTGCGACGACATAGGGGCAAGGGCAGTCTCTTGCTCTTGCACTTCCGTGGTCCGAATGTTTACGCTTTCATGGCACACGCTACTTTTAGTCAATATTTCGCTAGAGCCGAAAATACGCGTGGAATGGGGCGGGCCCTTCCCGCATGTCTTCCAAGTGACTTCTCTTCAGCTTTCAATAATACACTAATATAGACTTACGATATTAATAGAATATTATTTGCAAGAAATACACGGGAGACGTCACTCTAATATACGACTGCTAAGATCATCTCGGTGGAATACATCCCATTCGAAAAGATTCCTCGAGGTCAAAAACGTCGACAACGGAGCACAACAACGGGTCAAATCGGGCGGGACGCAACAACGCAGGCAAAAGTCGAGCACAGTAGGGGCCAAGAAAGCGCTGCTGGATAAAAACGTTCTAGAGAAATGCCTTCAGAATCGTTGCAGATCCTCGTGTCAGGTCAAGAAATTGGTCAAAGAGGACTGCGACGATAAACAGTTACGAAAATCAACAGATTGTTTCAACGATGCAAAAAGTACAGAAACAAACACGACCGAGCCGGAGGCAGGATCATACGCGCACATAATAGCTATGTACAGCGAGGCATTGTACTCGAAATCTGTCTTCGTGGCTTTAAAGGACAGCACTGGTTACGCGATGAACAACAGAACTCATAGGAGTCCCTTCAGCCCCGCCTCCATTGTCTCGATGAAACCGTTTCACGCGGCTGGTTCGAGTTTGCTAAACCAGGAGGCAAACTTCAGTACAGAGACTTCCGCGAAACTCGGCGATTTTCAGACTCCTCGCGAGGACCTTGTCGAAACTATCGGAGGAACCGAGACGACCGGTTTAGAGAAAGTATCTTCGTACGCAGCGATAATCGAAAGGTACAGCAACACGGTGAGCTTGAACGTCGACACTCGTGGATGGGCGAGCCACGTGGTACCTAGACGCCACGTCTCCACGAAGTTGGACAACCTGTCGTTGATGCTCGAGGACACGAAGGACAGCGAAGCCGGTCCAAAAGAGATCGTCGAGTGCAGCAAGAAAAGTATCTCGGACGGTTTAACGGAGGCAAGAGTGGACGACGCGTCCGAAAAAAGAGAGGTCAGCCAACCAGGCTATATAATAAAGGATCCGGAACGAATTACGGCGAAAAAGGATGACGTTGGCATTGAGCAAGCCGATTGGCTGGACAGGGTGGTCAGCGCGCACAAGAAGAGTATCGCAGACAGAAAATTGGCGTACACCGGCGGAAAAAGGCCGGAAGTGTCCAATGAGAAGGTCGCTTACGAAACGTCCACTCGTTCCGAGCTAACGGAGGAGCGTCCACAGACGGAGATGTCCGGCAACAAGCCCTCGAACCCGATAGCGGAGTACATCAGACGGGGTCCTGTGAACTCGAACACTCAACGAGGAGCTGGTCAAGGGCCGTCGAACAGTTCTAGCCAGTCGTCGGCGACTGTTTCGGATCCAGGCAGGGAACCACGAATAGAGCTCAGGATGACGCCTTCGCACAACGAGTCCGTGGTAGCCATCAACGTGGACGAGCTGTCCGCGAGAACCGCGGGAGCCAAGGATCTTTCGGTGGTAATTTCTTCGGCGAAGAATGCGAGCGGCGCTGCCGGAGCGAACACGGATGCTCAATCCGATTTCGGCTCGATGCAGATATCCATCAGCGAGGACACTGTCCCCGTGAAGCAAATCGAGTTCTCCATCAACGGGAAGCCGGTGTCGGAGTTGAAGAGCATCGTCGCCAGAGCGGACAAGTTGGATGTTCTCAGCTCTATGGACAAAGTGGAGATCAGGATACCGTCCAAGGACAATCATGCTAGGACAGCCAACCAGCAGACCCAGCAGGTCGCCAGGGCAACGTCGAACCCTTCGGCTATCCTGAATCTCCATATAAACGCCAAGTTCAATGGACCACGCGTGCAACAACCGAAAGACGCCGGGGTCAAACCGGAAACTACCCCTCCGGTAGCTCGATCTGCTCCACCCAATCAACCTCCTATTCCTCCGAGGTCGCATAACATTTTCTCACCCACCAATCAAGGGAACGCAAAAACCGATGGTACGGTTGCGACAAGCATGGAAAGACCGGAAGAGCAGTCTCGGAGCCCAGAAGTTAATACCGAAGTACTTGCGACAACAAGCAGAAAGACGTCTTTCAACGTTGCGGAGAATGTGGACGAGGGTTTGAATCAAAACGTGAACTCCGGAGTAAACCAGTTGCCGAGGAACTCTCCTCAGGATACAACGACAAAAATTAAGAATCCTCAACGGGATAATCCAATGGAGAACCGGGTGCCTTCGAAAATGATACCGTGGTGGTCTTCCGAGGAGGCGTTCAAGAAGATCAAGAAGAAGGGAAGCGGTCCTACAGAAGCATCGTCTGTCGAAGCAGCACCGAACAAAACAGAGGACGTCGTACCGAAGAAGATAGAGGGTGTCGTTACAGAACCGAAGAAGCCCGAAGTGGTTCTGAAAACAGAATCAACATCGCAACCCGAGAGCGCAGCCCCGAGCAACCCTGCAGAGTCTCCGAAGACTGTCGCACCTGGCAAGGATACTAAGAAACCGGAAGTCGCCGGAAAGTCGTCGGAGCTTTTGGACCTCAGCGCGGTTCGGGTTACGAGCTCGCAGAGATACGTGCACGCGAAGGCACCGAAGTTTGTCAAACAGAAAACTAGAATAACGAAGAAGGCGTACCGGGCTAGGAACGTCGTGACAACGTCCGCGATTCCGAAACAGAGCTCCGACACGCGGATCAATTCCGTGCCACCTCCGAAGGTTGTGAAATTCGTGGCGGTGAAACCTCGGACAGTCGACGTAGAGAGAAGACCGGTAGCGACGAGCACGGGCACGGGCGAGAAACAGGGGGCGAAAGTCGAAGAGGAGACGAAGAAACTCGAAAACGTACAGAAAAACTCAGACACGGTAACGAAAGGGGCCGATTTAGAGAGATCCGCTAATAGATCTGCTGGTGTTTCAGCTACAGCGGCATCAGCCGCGGGCGAATCCGGTTCGGTGCCCGCGAAGGGGAAACCACACGATGAAATCAGCGGCACGGTTCAAAAGAGTCCACCCGACGAGCGCGTCTTCGATCGAAGAATAACGGAGATCCTGAAGACCATGAAACCGATCGAGAAACGGAAAGACGGTACCTTGATAGATTACGGGGTGACGGTGCCCTCGAGGAAACCGTTGGAAACGGTGTCGAGACGTCGCAGCAAGAGCGTGCATCCAGTTCTGTCGACATCGCCGACGAAAGATACAGTCGGTCAACCGAACACCGTCCAGCCAGAGAAAGCAACGAAGGGGGGTGGACCAGGCCAGGTTGAAATTGTTCATAAGGAGAAAATGTCCTCGAAGGAAACCAAAGACGCTTCGAAAATTGCTGAAGCCGCGAAACCTGTAGGAAAGGAACCAGTGAAGAGCAAGAGCGCGACTAATCAGGCTGAGGTTATCGATCCTGTGAAGATATCCTCCGTCAAGAAGGAGACGCTGACAGAGCCGAAAGTGGTGACCGGTCAAACGAAGATTGTCGAACCAGTGAAGATTTCCTCGGTGAAGAAGAATAATGATCTACCAGGAGTAGAGAGAATTTCGTGGACGAAGAAGCAAACGCATCGAGGGCCTAACAATATACCGTATGTGCCTCGGTTTGACTCGGAGCACACGCTTCCGAGAAAACAGAGTCTACATGCGTTGGGAGACGCTCAAGCGAAAGGGTCTGTCAAGGAAATAGGAAATGAGAAGAAATCCGTAGAAAATGTGAAGGCGTTTGCAACGTCTGATCCGAAGAAGTTGTCTGACGGGAAAGCAAAGGTCCAAAATGCTGGTTACGATACGACGTCTCTGAAACCAAAGGATTCTTCGAAGTCGATCCGAGAGTCTCCCGATAAAAAGGAATCGCGAACCATTTTCTTAGAGGGATCGGAAGCGGGATCGAGAGGAGCGATGGCGTACAATCCTAAATCTGTTGTTAAGAAATCGAGGATACATTCCTGCCCGACTGCATCTCGTACCATAGATAGAAAATCTGAAAATGTATCTCCGGAAAATTTGGAGAAACGTTTCAAGGAGACCGGATTTGCGCCGTTCAAAGGAACAATTAGACGTGAACCTTCGAAGGGCAGTTCGGCTCATTTTTCGAATACCAGCGAAGAGAACAAAGCAACGGCCAAGAAAGGTAAAAGTGAGTCTGGCGGAGGGTATACAGGGTTCACCAATTCCCCTGTAGGACCTGCAGGCTTGAAATCGTCAAGGTCGTTCATGATGCAAACGATAACCTCGATCGATAACGTTACCATCGATCCTGCGGTGTCTTCGATGAAGAAACAATGTAAGTTTCACGCAGAGACAAAGGCTGATAAGATGATTAATCAGCAACATTGTCAACCGTATCTGGAAGCGAACGAGAGCGAGAGGCCAGAGAAGGGTTTGCTGTACGCGTCCTGGTTGCAACGCTTCAAGAACAGCGTCGACGACGACAAGATGTTGTAATTTATTGAACTTGATCTGCACTTTTTACCATTCCAGGTCCATCAACTCCGTAGAGACTACCAAATTATTCTGCACTTTCATCATGTCAGTTTTTACAGGTTAATCTATGCTTTTTATATGCTATTTTATACATGCTTTTGTTACAAATATGTGTACATCGTATGTTGTAGATGAATTAAATACTACTGCTCATATTGTACTGACCATATTGTCTCGGTTCAGAATATTAAATTTTTTGCACGAATTTGTCAGTAACGTTGGAGTTCAATTCAATTTTTCCAAGCAGATATGGAGAAACGGTAAAAACATTCAAAAGATTTAGAACCACTGTTGCACGACTTATAGCTGTATTGAGGAAAGAAATAAGTGCTTTGTAACTCTTGTGTCCTGATACTAACATCGACGATTTTTATTTTGCACAAAAAGCCACAATTTATGTCAGAGCACTCGTCGATACAAAAAGGTCTCTTCTATTCGAACACTCTAATATCTGAATATTCCATTTTAGCAACAGAATTTTCGAGTACTAACCCTTAGCACTCGAATGGCGACTGTAAGGCGCCACTGAAAATTGCTGTATCATTATTCAAAATATTTTTTACATTATCAAATTTGTGTGTATTTAATAAATTACTAAACATTTCAGTACTCTACGAGTAAATGGCACCACTTTCGTATGTACAGTATGAAAAAATATATATAGAAGGGAAATATTCTAAGTCGGAAGAAATGTTTCGTTTCAGAGCTAAAATGGCTTCGAGTGCAACGGGTTAATTAACTACTGAACAGCCCAATTGAATTTATAAAATAGTTTAGATATCTGAAGAACAAAAAATACAGTATATACGACTACAAACGGTATTATATTATACCGGTTCCATTATTCCTTTTGTGGCACGAAGAACAATCGCTACACGGCAAGATAAATATTTAATTGTCGAGCCATTTAGTCGTCCGATTAATTACGTCTGTGGGCCACGCTTGGATCGTTTAAATCGTTCGAACGGACTCGGTGTTTCTCGCAGTGTCCGAGCCGGACAAACAATAACTTCAACCCCGAACGAATGCACCGTCGCATCCACTTGGGCTCTGAACGGGTTAACTGGTCAAAATTGGATTTCAATTTAGCCGGTAAGAAAGACGCCCTTCGCCGGGCCGGGCCAGGTAGCATTGTGTCCATTGTACTCTTAAAATCAATCGATCCGCCTGTTCGGATGCAGCAACAAAGGAGGGAGAGAGAGAGAGAGAGAGATAGGGAGGGTTGCATTCGGTCAGACGCAATTTAGTCGCGCGTTCACGTAATCAACACCCTCGGACCGGCGGCGCAGCAATAGTATGTTTCGGATCGACGACGACGGGGACGAGGGTGGGGGGCACGAAGGAGCCACAAGGATTTCGATGTTGTTTGCGCAAGAGTAATCGACCACCACGAGTCCCGGGCAGTTTTATAAGGGCCCACGAGAGCCCAGCCCGGGGATTGGGTAATTAAAATTCTCATTAAAGCCAGCGGCGGCATCTTAAAACGCGGCGCGGACAATGGGGCCCTCGGAACGAGGCCGCGGGGCCTCCGAGAGTAAAATGGGACCCCGAAAGAACTCTCCGCGGCCACGAGGCGGGAGGGGGGCGACGGGGGCGAGAGAAAGAGAGAGCCGGGCCAGTGAGAGGGCAGAATGGAACGAAGCTAACAGGCCATGAAGAAAGAGGAAACCCGTGCCGAAGTCTCGTTTACAATCGAGGTATCCGGAGGAGCCGAATCTCTGCTGGCCCCTCGTGTCCAGCTTGTTCTTCTACACCTCGTAAAATTCCTGGTGCCGCTACACCGTATCGCTGCCCGGTTTTTATTCATCTCTTTCTGGAATTCACCTGGACCTATCGACGAATCCGTCCGCTTTGTAGAAGAAATTTATTGGCGTCCGTTAATGCGTTCCCCCGTCGAATCGAAGAAGATTTTAATTGCCCGGCGTAATGGCCCGCGGGAACAGTAAATCGTTTTTCCACGAATATTCGAATCGCTACGACGACAACCACATCGTTACAGTCTATCCTAAAATTCGGTCGCAAGCTTTTCCAGCAATCTACAGTAGAATTCCGATAATCCGGCACGCGTAATCTCGCCGTCGGTCACCAGTTTCGTCTACAAGCGTGAAGAAAAAACCAAGTTGTTGATGCAGTGAATAGATTTCTGAAATTCGTCGAGTGCAAAAAAATATATAATTTTACAGAAATTACGAACTTTCATGTACAACAAATACCGTTCAATAATTCGGCATATTAGATAATCCGACGATAAGTAGACGAGATACAAAACAGCATCAGTGGGATCTATAAAGTTAAGATTTTGCAGAAAAATTCGCAGTCCGGTAATTAGTTTTGCACGCGATCAAAGTAGCTGGGCAACCGAAATTGGTCACGAACGCAGACAAAATTGCAGCCTGGGAAAGTAGAAAATTGGGGTGCGATCCCGCGCAACCGCAAAACGCGTATCCGTATCAAAAGAACGCAGCATTCGCGACTCGAACGGCTTCGGAGGCTAAATATAGCGTGTGATCGTAGCAGCCGATCACAAAAGGGATCGAGTCTTCCCGAGGGACCGACACCGGTCAAAGCGAACGCGAGCTGCGGCGCGGTTTCGGACTCGCGGTCGGAAGAATCGGCGTATCGACGCCGATACCGGTGATTACGCGAACACTCGGGCAATTTTTCGGACCCCGGCAACGCGGAAAGCCTTGCTGCACCGTTGGGTGGAGCGGGCCCCATCATCGAGGGCGCCATCGAACGTCTCAAAACCCGTCATTACACACGCGTTCGCTGCGCGCATAACCCCGTTCTGACAGGTTGCCAGTCATTCGAAGTAATGCGCCCCGACAGGCGGAGGTTAAGCGAAGCTTTATCGATGCCTATACACCCGGTGGATTCCGGCCGAGGATCCGCGGAGCGGTTTTGTCCCCCTCAAGATTCCCTTCCATCGTAAATTTGTTCTTTTTTATATTTCCTTGCTCCCCCTGGCGCGAATTTTACGATCCTTTTCTCTCAATGGGACTTCCATTTCGCACAGTGGGATGTTTGATCCGGAAAAGCGAAAAAAGATTTAATACTGATTGGCGTCCGAGCCCTTCAATTGCTTCTAATACTTGGAAGAAGATCGACGGGTCTTCGATCGAAAAAACCGAGTGAGTCAATCAATCATCGATACGCAATCATCGACGGCACCCTCGCTCCTCCTGACCACGAGACTCGTCGAGATCAGCAGATCCTCGCGACCATAATCCCAGTAAAAGAAGACCACCTGTTTATGCACAGCGTATTATTTAATTAGCGGGGTGTTTCTCGAGGGTGCTTAGCCATAATGACAAAGCTTGTGCGATGATAATGACAGTTTGTGTCGCCTGGAACGCTCGAGTCGTCGCGCATTCACGGCTCATCAGAATCGTGGATGCGAAATGCATCGACACGGAGGAACGCGAGACACGTTGATTATCGAGAGTCGTTCATATTCAGGAATGTAGATGAGCCCGGGCGCTCTTTTCGCCGGGCATTCATCGTGGCCCTGGGCGTCCTTCTGCTCGGTCCAGCTTCTTCTCCCCATCAAGCTCGTGGCTCTTTTTCTTTTTCGAGGGGAACCGTAGCCCTGGTTCGGCCCCGTAATGAAAGCTGATCCGACCCCAAACGGGGCCCGGTTCATCCCCAGGTCCCCCCCCAACTCGATTTGATTTATCGTGGCGTTGCTCGCGGTCTGTTATAAATATCCGGGAACAACCTTTCCTGCCTGTCCATCGGTCATCCAGTCGGCGGAAGAGATTCCCCGCTGGCTTTTCCCGCTCGGCCACGGCTTAGCTTTCCAGCACCGTGATATTCAAAGGATACTCGGCCCCCGGAGGAAGATCGATCATCTGACGCGTCGCTTTTTGGGGCGTCAGGCCAACCGAACCCCGAATCACCTCGAGACAAGTGCTATTGTGTCGGGCTTTCGTACGTGACGCCGACATTTTCTTTATGCCGCGCTGCTCGACAGGTTCCGCCGATAATGTTTCACAATTTGCATCACCGGTTTCTTGCATTTCATATTTTTTTTTTTTTTATTAAGCATTTGAAACCCTTCTGGGTTTATTTCGCTTTACAGTAATAATATAAGTGGGTACATTGATATAGAATACAGAAATAAAACAAGAAGAATACAATAATGATACAAGTGAATACAATAACAATGTCCGTTAATACTAAATATGTAGATTGCAATTTTTGAAAAAAGAATGAATACTAAGACAAGCTTCAATATTTGGCTTCGCTGTGAGTGTGTCTACATTAAGAGGTAGTTGAAGGCCCATACTAAGTAGGGCATTTGTTAGCTTGCGTCTTTGTGGATTATACAATTCGCATTGCCATATTATACGATCAAGGGTTTCGCAGTCACGATTGCATTTGCACTGGCTATCATTGATAATACCTACTCGCGCTAGTGAAGCAGCCAGGTTATAGTTCTCGGAACGCATTCTGTTAACTGTAACAATAAAGCTTCTCCCTAGTTTGAAATGGACGAACCAGGGAACAGGGCTTTCATTAAAAAATTTTTGAAAGAATTTTTACCCTTAAAGAAACCTTGGTTTTTTATAACTTTGAAAGTACGATCTTTGGGTTGTTTTTTAAACTTCTCAAATAAATCAGTGTAGGGAACCGCAGGAATATTTACAGTGTTCATTGACGTTGTCGACTTAGCTGCCCTGTCCGCATTTTCATTGCCTTGAATTCCGATATGCGACGGAATCCAAAACAATTTAACAAAGCTGTTATGATCATTATTGATCAACAAATTGTATTTTCTTTTGATTTCAAGGATGTATGGGTTAGTTTTAATATCTACTTTGGTGCTTTCCAAAGCCTGGAGCGCGCTGAGAGAGTCCGAGAATATGAGAAAACTGAGGTGTTGATGTTCCAGAGCAATATCAAAAGCATCATTTAGGGCAATACATTCTGCGGTGTACACAGATGCAGATGGGTTAATGGAGCGAGTTATTTCAAGGCAAAGTTCAGGACAGATACAAGACGAACCAACGCAATTGGCCCCAGAAATTTAAACAACCGGCCGTGTAAATAGTGGAGCAGTCACTGATCCCAAATGCATCCTGAAGAATGTTCTGAGCACTATTTGTGATTTTTATATCAGTACCCAGTTCGGTATCAATTGGGATTGAAGTTATGAAAGTTTGAGGCTATGAAAGACGTTATGAAAGACGTGAGGCATTTACAGAGCAATCTGCGTTGTCTCGAGGTCCTTTTGCTTTTGTACAAATTATAATAAGTCTTGATGGCCCTGAGGGTGAGAGACTTTCGATTTGTTAAGATCTTGGCCATGAAACAGTAGCATAGGTGGGAAGCGCGCTCTTTAATCAGAGACAGTTTTGACTTTCCTATCAAGATATTAAGTGGAGTAGTTTTTCGGTAGCCTAAGGCAAGCCTAATCGCGGTATTTTGAATGCTCTCTAATTTTGCAGTTAGGTATTTTTGAGAGAGGAAATATTTAAAGGAGCCATAATCTATAGTGGAGCGAATGAAGCTTTTGTATAGCGTGATGAGCGTTTCAGGATCGGACCCCACCATGTACCACGAAGATATTTGATTATATTGAGAGCTCTGGAACATCTCTTTGTGACTAAATCAATATGCATTTTAAACAGAAGTCTATAGTCAAAGACTATACTGCAATTGCAGCGTTCAATTTGTGTAGTGCCTGGCAATATTTTTTTAAGTTAAAACGAATTATTGCATTTCATTTAATCACTCGAAATTAATACGCTAGCGCAGACTCTCGAACTCGCCGTTCGCCCAAAAAATGTTCAATTGACTTTTCTTCGCATTAGTTAACGGAACGATCTAATCTGTAGGATCCAGTCAATGAAACATTCTAATTGAATCATGTTTCTCGAAAGATCGAACTTATGAACGACATCTCCATTAATGACAGTAGTTACAGTTCTACAGAAAAGACGGAAAAACTCGGCAAAAATTTCCGAGCTGTTTGCATAATGTCGCCAATCGTATGCGTTGAAATTCCAAAGGTAACAACGGGGGGATACAGCGAGCGTAGCGTGTTGCGATCGTAGGTGCATTCGAGTGACCATCACTGCAGACCCGGATCCCCGGTGCACGTATCCAGCACGATACGCGTCATCGATGATAGCATAGGTGCATTCCGCCATTCCTTCGTTGGCTGCACATCGAATCTGACATCGATCGACAGTATCTGATGTAGCAACTAGTTGTGCTGATAAATCCAACAAGAATTCTCGCGTCCGACGCTTTTTCCAGAATCTTTTAGTACTTAGCATTTGCAGATCTACCGTGCGATGAACATGCTAACGACCATCGTTAGACCTTGATCTACACTTTCGAATCGTAATTTTTAGATTCAAGAGGTATGGTATTGAGAGATCAACTGAATCTCGAGCCTTTTGCGATGCTATTGGTAGATCAACTCAATCTTGAGTCTGCTATGATGCTATTGGTAGCTCAAGTCCATCTTAAATCTACTATATTGATAGATTAATTCAGTGTACAGTACCACCACGACTTACGTTATTTTTGAAGTTGTTTTTACCATTATCGAAATGAAGCATCCGAAATTTTATCATCGCGTTTACGGTTAAAATTCCTACGGTTTTATGGGAGTGCTTTGAATTCTTTATGACATACTGGAACTTGATCGCGTACGGTAGCTATCCAAGGAAACTGCACCGCCACACACACATATACACACGCACACAAGTTTCTGTTCCTGTGCACGAGAATCAGGGTCTCGGCCGCAAGGACGACAGGGCCCCACCACTGACCGATTCTGCGCTTCCGAGCATTCTTTGTTTGTTTTAATTATGCACCGCGCCACCTCGCCGACGCCGCCGGTTTCGTTTTATTCGCCGGACGCGTCGTCGACCTTTCATACCTCGTGCGAAACCCTCGCGTCGGTTCCGGCTTCGAGAACATCAACGGAATGGCTCGAGTCGATTTTTATTTCTATCTGGAATCCGGTAGAGTATCGCGGTTCTATCGAAAGAATAGAGAAAGATCGATTGATCAATTATTTACGAGAAATTCTCGAGGATAACTGCGACCTTCGGCGGCTGCCAGGGATTTTCCTTGTTGACAATTTGTCCTATTAGAGGCATGACGCGATCTCGCCGACTATATCATTTTAAAATGTTACTCATAGTACGGTATGTAACGACTAAGCTGCGGAAAGACTAATGAAATGAGCCAGTTTGGAATTTCTTTCTGTTTTCAGTGATTCCAGTACGTCGAATGTAACATACAGATACCATTCGATTCTTTTAATCCTCATGTTGCTTCAAATCGTAGCTAGTCATTTTGCAAAGCAATTTCTCTGAGATTAAATTTCATTAATGATGACGAGAAACAAGACTTTTGAAACTCATTGCAAGCCTATATCTACTTTGATGGTCAAATTTTAATAACAGGAAAGTTTCATCTCGTTTCGGCAAAAGAACAATTTAAGAGAATAATTTTAACACTAGAACTATCGAACCAATCAAAATGACTGGTGGATGATTTTTTCTTTCACGATTACTGAAACTATGAAAACGTTTTCAATTTTTTAATATATCTCTTCTTTGGAGTACATGTCACCATAAAAATCGTATGAAACCCGAGCAAATTCAATCTTCCTGTTATCATAAAGCGATAAGTCTAAGTCGCGTTTAGGGCTCGGTAGTTCTAGTGTTAACTGGCCTCAAAGTATTAGAAAGCTTGATAAAAAACACTTTACTAAGATTCCACATAGCTGCGTGTTAAATCTTGTTTACGTTACACTTTTGTTCGCATTCGCGAAGGGCTCAAAGCCGAACAGCATAAAAACCGCATTCTTCTGTTCAATCATACTTAAAATAGGCTATCGTCTTTCTGAAACAGCCGGGGCCCGCGGGCAAACAATTGCAAACATTTACAGAAGCCTTCGAATTCCATTATCTGGTAATATCCGTTGCGAATCCTTAAAATCGGCCGGTGAAAAAGCACGACATTATCCCGCCTGGTTACCGGGAACGTTGCGCAAGAGTCCTACCAAGAAATCAGCCCGAAGAAATAACACGACAAACGTTCCGCCGGTATTTGCACGCGCTGTACAAACAGGCCCAGCGGCGGGCCGCGTATCCCGCGATTTGTTGCGCATAGTCGAGCGAACGACCGATCGATCGATCTTCGCGTTCCCTTTTACGAGCCTTTTATTAATCGAAGATTATAATCCCCGCTGCTTGCGAGAGAGGCCCTGTTCCCTTCGTGCCGGTGCGTATCGTTCTTTTTCGATCGTAATCTTCTCCCGTTTCGAGCCGCGAACCGGTGGATTAATTATTTTTCTGAGCCGGGGCAAGTTCACGGCCGTGCCCGTCGATCTTCCAGGCCGCCGACCATAATCCCCTCGAATGGTCCGTGTCCTCGAAAGGTGGAAGGACCCACGGGGACACCCTGCGATCCTCGTTCGTCCCGTCGCCGTCGTTTCGCGGTCCACCGCGTAAATCCGTGTGTTTCGAGACGCGTCGCGACTTAATCCGATCGAACGCGCGAAAGAAATCGGCGACGCCGGCCGAAAAAGAGATGTCCACGGGCGAGGAAAGAACAGGGGGGTGGGGGAGAGGACAGCCGCGACGGATAAAGCTTGCGAAATCGTGTCGTTCGAGCAGCCTAAGCCGCTTACCGAGGATTCGCCAACCGGTGGAATGCCGTAGCCCGGAACGCCGCGCCGCGCCGCGCCGCGCCGCGCTGAAGACGAAATCGTTCCGAGACGCACGCGCGCGTCTAAGTCGCAAAATTATAGAAACATCTTAAGGGTTTTAACAACCGATGCGTGTCTATCTCGGGAACGGGTTTAATTCACGGCAAACCCCCGCCTCGTTCCGTTTTAATGGCCGATCTCGCTTGCCCGAGATCGCCAGAGCCACCACTCTCGGAAATTGTTATCGCGTGCGGAACGAATACGTGTACCGCACGAGATTCGACGACTGTTTATGCAGTTTGCCCCGGCGATACTGACCGGTGTTTAATGATCGCGCGCGAGCCCCGTCGAACGATTCGCCGTGTAAACGCGGCTACGGCCGAGTTTTGTTTCGATTATTTATGTCGTCTTTTTGACGAGCTGCACGCCAGCGTTCGTGTTTCATCGATCCTGAAAGATATTCAACACGGACGTGCGATTCCCTCGGTTTTATTAGCTTCCAAGCTCCGAGGGGACGTGTACAAGCTCTCTCGTAGGCGATATTTAGCTCACACTTTATATTCGCAGCAATCGTGTTCCATGTGCTCACTGCGGAATTATCTGGCATCAATAATTAGCAAATTAGTACCTTGAGAGGTTACAATCAGTTCGCAGCCAGAGCAAGCTGAGAAAACTTCGCTTTGGCTACTTTACCTTGGTGTGAAACCCTTAGTACAGGTAATGGTTAAACTTCATTTTGGGGGACCAAAAATGTACAGCTTTTTTTATATAATCCTATAGATTTTGACGAGAAAATGTCAGAAATGTAAGTTTTAATGGCCGGAGTTCACTGGTTCAAAAGTTATACGCGCGTAATGACCAGAAACAAGTGTATCAAATAGGATTTACATTATTAACGTCATTTATAGTACCCAAGAAATACAGTAAGGAGCAAAACTGAACACACATACGACATTTGAACAAAAATAATTTTTTATTCAATATTTGCATGTAGAATACAAAAGAAACAAAATACTTAGTATTATCTACAATCTTTTGGCTTTTCAAAACAAACTTAACATTTGTGATATTATTATTATTTCGCTTCACACAATTTTTTTTTTCGTGTAGTCGGTTTTGCACCGCACTAAGATTCTCGGGATTAGGAACTGTAAACGCAGATTTTGTAAACAACTTGGTAGTCCATCACGGTCAATGCCACGACCAGGAGTGCAGTAGTTATTAGTTTATCGTTGTTCATGCGTTAACACGCATCAATATAACATCATGAAGCCATTCTCCGAAGATATGAAGAATAATATCATTTTCCAATTAAAATCGGGTTTATCAACGCGAGTAATTGCTAGAAACTTTGTCATCAATCAGGGAGTTGTACATAAGATACGGAAAAAATACTGTAGTAAAGTCCCTGCATCTTTTGGAGGCCGTCCAAAATTATTATCTTGTCAGGAGAAGAGAAGATTGACGAGATACATTACTTCAGAAATTGCAACGATGGCATCGATGGCTGCAAAGTTATTAGAAAGCCATGTTGGAAAGAAAATTAGTAAGTGGACGGCTCGAAGGGCATTAAAAGAAGCCAATTTTTCAGCAATTGAGAAGAAACAAAAACCTGCTCTATCAAAAAAGAATGTCAAGGCCCGTCTGAGTTTTGCAAGAAAATATTTAAGCTGGAATATAGAGCAATGGAAAAAAGTAATTTTTTCCGGCGAATCTAAAATCAATCGAATTTCATCGGATAGACGTTCTTGGTGTTGGAAGAAGCAAGGCGAGCCTCTTTTACCGCGTCATGTGAAGCAAACAATAAAATTTGGTGGTGGTTCACTTATCGTGTGGGGGTGCATTACGGCGTACGGTGTAGGTGCACTACATCGAATAGAATGTACGGTGAACCAGTATACGTATAAGGATATTTTAGAAAAAAATTTACTGGAAACAATTGAAAATATACCGGTACCAGAGTGTGATGTCGTATTTCAACATGACAACGCTCCTGGGCATTGTGCGAAGAGCGTCAAGAATTGGCTGCAAACTCAACCATTCCAAACCATGGAATGGCCTGCTCAAAGTCCAGACATAAACCCGATTGAAAATGTCTGGGCATACTTAAAAATGAAGTTACAGAATAAATATAGTGCTCCCCCAACAACGATAACTGATTTGTGGCAAAGAGTGCAGGAACAGTGGCATTCTATTACAACGAGAATATTGCGAAAATGTAGTATTAAATATGCCTAAACGTATTCAGGCAATTATCAAGGTTAAAGGTTCATGGACCAAATATTAAGTGTACGAAAATCTGAAATGTTTACTCAAAATTAGTTGCGGTGCAAAACCGACTACACGAAAAAAAAATTGTATGAAGCGAAATAATAATAATATCACAAATGTTAAGTTTGCCTTGAAAAGCCAACAGATTGTAGATAACACCAAGTGTTCTGTTTCTTTTGTATTCTACATGCAAATATTGAATAAAAAATTATTTTTGTTAAAATGTCGTATGTGTGTTCAGTTTTGTTCCTTACTGTATATGGTTCATTCATCGAACCTACATTTCTCGCCAAAATCAAAATTCCTGGGTCTCAATTAGCGCACTCCGTTACATTTCGTCTGGCGCAAACGCAATTTTTGGAGCCCCGCTCGATAAACTCGCGGATTTGCAACCCGATCGTGGAAGTCGAGAGTGCCTACCGGTCAAGGAGATGCAACGCGCAATGTTGCAAAATGGTCCGTGGCCCGTTAAACGGCCGCGCATTGATACGTGGCTCCGTTATAAATCGATTACTTTATAGCGAGCAGCAAGAATTCCCTCCCACCGTTGCGCGTCGGTTCTTGCGGCGAGAGAAGGTCGGCTCTCCTCGCGACGCGACGTGTCGTCAATATATTAGCGTAATTCGCCCCGTTCACCGCGGGGTAATGGGGTAATTGCTTTGTGAGATCCGGAGACCGCCGTGTACCGGCTGTCTCATCCTGTTCACCGTTTATACGTCTTGCGGCCGCTCACCGCAAGACTCCGACAACCGTTGCCGCCGATAGACATTCCCCGGGAACGCTTTACACCCGGTAGTCGCAGCTGTAAAACGATGTACCGACGCGCTTACATTTCTCCCTCTCTGCTACCTTTCTTCGTTAATCCTTTCGGCTGAGAGGCAACGATTCCGGGCTTGCAGCGCGCGATTCCGCTCGGAGCCGCGCGCGCAAACTTCGTACGGACAACGCGACGTAAAAGGGAAGTCTTTCGCTAGACTGCGGATCTCCTTGAAAAATAAAAATTTTCTTCATCGATTACAAGCTACTGGAACCACATGAAAAATTTGTTTCTTCAGATTGTTCATACATTTGCAACTGACTTGGACTGTAGGTGGAAGGACGCGTGTTTGGGTTTTTGGAGTAGATGAGACACGCGTACAAAAATCTGACCCGCTGTCTCGGGCGGTCACTATTTATATTTTTCTTCGGAAAAGGCGTTACCGTTAAAGTTGAGGCCGTCGGAATGGTAGTTTTATTTTTATCATTCAGCGGGGGAAGGAAGTCCCTGTCGCTCTGTTGGGCGACTATAAACATTTTGGGACTTTCCTTGACCGCGCTGGCCGCGTGGCCACACGTAATAAATCAATAAAAACGTAAAGTCATTTTTGACTTTGCAGATGCCATGGACGGTTTTATGGCCTAATCCTTGACGTCTGCAAGCGGACCGTCCTAATGGTTATTACGGTCGCCAACCGTGTGCCGTTACACATTTGATTGCTCAACAGTCAACGTGTTAACGTGTTAGGTTCTATAAGAATGTTAGTTTATGATGGAAAAATTTGGTGTACAACACCTCTCGGGGTCGTCATTTTAAGGAAACCGGTTAAGCGTTCATTGGCTGGTCAGGTCTCCTTACGTGTCCCCAAAGTTTGACAATTTTTTGAATCCGCGGGTCGGGTGTCTTTCCTTGTTAGCGCAGAGTGAGGAGCGTCCCTTACAAGGGTGCGTGGCAAGCTTGTCTGATCAGCGTCCAGGAATGGTCTTCGAGACTTTTCCGCTGGTAGCCGTTCTCCGCGGCGGCGGTGGCTTCTACGGAGACAAATGGAGCGCGCGGGAGAGCAAGGGGCCTGTATCGCGGATCGCGCGTCTCGCGATTCCGATTTCTCTCTCCTCTCCTCTCCTCTCTGTTCTCAGTGGCTGCCGTGTCTCTGCTGGGAGGCTGCCGAGTGCGAAGTAACGAATCGACCATTGTCGCGTCACCCGGCAGTCGCGTTCGCTGTCCGCGTTTCTCGCCGTGGACGAGCGGGCTGACGCGCGTGGTCCCGCCGACAGCAACGGACAGGAGAATGCACAAGCGGGAACGCTTCGGTCCGCTCGACGCCGCCTCGAGCTGCCTCGAGCTGCCTCGACCTGCCCCGAGCTGCCTCGCACGACTTCCGAACAACCGAACAACTGCTAACAGGCAGAACTTACAAAGGAACACTCGCGTGGGAATGCTCTCCGCCGCGAACTGCTACACCAAGCCCGCCGAAGCTTATCGATGTCCTGCCAGATACGAGGGTGGTCTGAAAAGTATCCGACCTCAACACGAAGATGGCAGTATTTGTCGACAACAGTACTGGAGCGTGTTTGTGCATGCTTTGACAGGTACTCGCCAAAATTTCAGCCATTTCGGACGCTCAGTTATTGTTTAACAGTCGTTTCGAGTAAGTTGCTGTGAGTGTTTTTGTGAAAATGGAAAAACTCGAGTATCGAGCTGTGATTAAATATTTATTTTTGAAAGGCAATACACCTACGCAAATCAAAGAAGAGTTAGACGCTGTATACGGGAACTCTGCACCATCATTTACCACCGTGAAATTTTGGGTAGCTGAATTTAAACGTGGCCGTTCCGGCTTGGGTGACGATGACCGTTCGGGACGCCCAAAAACTGCAACCAGTGACGATAACATCGCTAAAATTCACCAAATGGTGCTAGACAACCGTCGAATTAAAGTTAGAGAGATAAAAGAGGCCATGAATATATCGAAAGAACGTGTTTGTCACATATTCAATGAAGATTTAGGCATGAGAAAGCTGTCTGCGCGTTGGGTGCCGCGTTTGCTCACGTTGGATCAGAAACGTGTTCGAATGAACATTTCGATCGCTCTTTTGGCGCAATTTAGGCGCAATAAATCAGAGTTTTGGCGCCGGCTAATTACTGTTGATGAAACTTGGATACACCATTACACTCCCGAATCAAAAATGCAGTCAAAACGGTGGACTGCTTATGGGGAATCGCCGCCAAAAGAGGCAAAGGCTGTTCCTTCGGCTGGGAAAGTGATGGCGACTGTTTTCTGGGACAGTCGTGGAGTTATCTTTATTGATTATCTTCAAAAAGGGAAAACCATTACAGGAGCATACTACGCATCATTACTTGACAGGCTGAAGGCAGAAATTGCGGAAAAACGGCCACACTGGCAGAAAAAAAATCTTGTTCCACCAAGACAATGCGCCGTCTCACACCTCAACGATTGCCATGGGAAAAATCCACGAATTACGGTTTGAACTGCTTGATCACCCACCTTACTCACCAGATCTAACTCCAAGCGACTTCTTTTTGTTCCCCAAGTTAAAAGTTGCACTCGGAGGACAGAGATTTTCATCAAACGAGGAAGCCATCACCTTTGTAAATAGCTATTTTGCAGAGAAAGACGGCAAGTACTATTTGGACGGGCTGAAGAGATGGGAGCATCGCTGGGAGAAGTGTATAGACTTACAAGGAGACTATGTAGAGAAATAAAAATAATTTTGAGGAAAAAATGCCTTATATCTTTGTTAGGTCGGAAACTTTTCAGACCACCCTCGTACAGTATGGTTGTTTCAGTTCGAGCTCATGTTCGTAAAATCGTGCTTACAGTCTACAAAAAAATTGGAGAATTTTTGGTACCACCTCACAGTGTTCGGACTCTTACAGGAGTCGGCAGAAAATTAATCACTTTGAAACTAATCTGTTTACGATCTAGGACCCCTAATGCTTTTTTAAAGTTGACAAGACGGTGCATTGATTGATGAAAAAAAAAATAGAACTTTGTTAAAAAGAAATTAAATGATCTTTAGTTTTTTATTGAATACTTTCGTTTTTACTTTCCTTTTCGTACTTTCGTTTTTTATGCAACTTTTTGCGAATTTTACCAAGTTGTTGTCGTAGTTCTTCTTACCTTTATAATTGCGGTTGTAATTGGGATGTCGAGTCTCAACTTCTCGAATTCGATATTTTATAATAGAGATTTTAAAACTAAAAATGCTGTACGTATGACAAAATCAGTTTAGTTGTGATAGGATTAGTGTTATCACTATTATCTTTTATCTTCGAGTGGCACTTATCGAAACAGGTGAAGGAGTGGTAATAAGCTTGTATCTGGAAACTCAGTTTTTTATTCTTATGTACCTGTACACTATGTTCATAATATCATCGAGCCTCTAGATTTTAATTTATTCGGACTAGTTTAGTTTATAGGGTACGGGACCCAATTACTGTGGGGATACCAATTACTGTGCCTATAGTAATTGTACTTATTTTTAAAGCATAATCGTATAATAAAACATTTCGATACCTCGCGTTGAACCACTTTTCTCGTCAAATTAAACTGACATCGTGTCAAGCTAATCTTTCGAGTAATTTACAACAATTAGCGTGGGGTTTACATTACCACGAGGATAAATAAGCTAATGCAAATATGATACTGATTGCGAACCAGTGTCAACTAATTTCAACATGATCAGCTTACAATTAGTCAGGGAGCGTACTTCAGGGACCGGTTCGAAAGGCTCTCGACCGGCTCTACAAACTCTATCGATCTTCCGTCGGGTTAATAGGGGCAATAATTACGATCGATTCTCGCCTCGAAGTGTTCACGATGGTATCGATCATCACCTGTTTTTACCCGGGCGCGGCCCACTCCAATTTTTTTCCCCGTTCACCATGCATTTACACGAGTTTTTCTACGGCGAAATATAATTAAAGCTCCATTAAAGTTCCAATCGTCTCACTCCGAGGATCTCGTATCTGTAATGAGAATCGAAATTCTCCTCTCCTACCACCGGCTCCACTCCTCTCTGCTCTTTTTGTTTCTTCGTCCCTTTTTGATCGAGTAGCAGCACGCGTGACTTGCGATCGGCGACGCGTCCTCACGACCTGGCCCGCCGATGCGATGGATCGATATATCATCGACGTCGATAGCTCCCCGGGTCTTTTCATTTTCGACCATCAATCAATCGAAAAAATGATTCGAAACAAAAAGACAAGGTGTATAAACAGTCGGTCAGAGAATACAACAGGATAATCGGTTGCACGTGACATTGAAAATCATCGTTGAAATCCAGTGAATCGTTACTCGAATACATTTATTCCGTCTGGTATAATCAAAAGGAAAGTCTTGCTAGAAAAATGATTTTTAGTTTGGAGAAAGCTTAATGTCCCTATTGCTAAGTGGCAATTCTGAGCAATAAAATAACACGAAGTATGATCATCGTTTCAAGATGTACTAAAAAATATAACTGTGTTTATCCAACGCATTTCATCGAAGCCTTGCGCGAACGCAGAATGTCAGCGTGCGAGTGATAATCCACTTTCTCTTTGAAGAGAAAAAAAGGACGACAACCATTTGGAGCATCGAAATTCTCGTGACTAAGCTTATTAAGGCCACAAAGGGTCAATAATGAGCATGCCTTCATGCAACAGGGGTCGATTCGTTGCACGTTCTAGCACGTTCAACGGTGAGAATACAGAAAAAGAAGAAAAAACTTCTCCAGGGCCGCAACAACGTGATTCGAAACTGATAATCCTTTGACGCGCAGAAGAAAATCAAACGTCAGAGAACGTATCGAGCTCACTTTTCAATGTTATCTTACTCTTATGATTAAGTTTTTTTTTTTTTTAAAGATCCAAAGCGAGAGTGAGCGGTTTCGTCGGATTCCAATGCGCATGCATAATTCGTTGCACCGAGGCGAGGGAGCGCTGCAGTTGCAAAGTCGTCGTTGCGGATTCTAGCCGCGAGACGTTTCATTATCGCTAGCTCGCCGTTCAAGGCAGATCGGTTCGCGTGAGAACCGAGCATCGTCGGCGATCCCTCGATCCATGGAAAACCTTGATTGAATATTCCTGTGTCATTCATTGCGTTCGTCGCTAAATGAGTCACCGGCGAAAGACGCTAATATCGCTATCTAGACCGGCATCGACGTCATCGCACTTTTCTAATCAGTCATTACTGGACAACAGAAGTAACCACGTTCATGAGTAGCGAAATATTCAAGCTACTAATAATTATAAATTGATTTCTCTTCAAGGCATGAGAATTCTATTGAACGTTTTTGATCATTGACATAAGGGTTGAAGCGGTGAAAGCAGGAGGGGATGCAAGACGATAAAATTTCTCTAGATCGCGTGTCTGCGAACGTGGAATTTAGACGCACAAAAAAACTTTCAGGGAAAGTAATTTATTGGAATAATATATTTTAAAAAATGTGCTCTTCCCGATAAGCAACCGTGGGAGATCCCACTCATAAAAATTGAGAACAAATTGCTCGATGATTAGCGCTCGGCGATTTCTACTGCTCGTGGTTGGTGAAAGGAGAAAGTCTCGGGCGAACCAGATAGGCTCCGTGTTCTTCCGATGAACGTTTTCCACGATCTCCGGCAATTCTGAAATTGCCGGGGCTTTCTAAATTTGTAACATAGATATGAAGCGAATTAAGGGGTACGTTATCTGCCGGTATTAATCAGGAATTAATTAATCGATGCTCGAACTTTCTTCAACGTCGAAGAACTGTACAGTCTGTACAATCGACATGAAAAATACAAACAGACCAAGAACGCTTCTGCAGCTGTAAAATAAAACCTTTCTTTTTTTTAAAAAATCATAATCTTCGTCTTAGTACATTTTTATTATGGATTTGCCTTTACAACCTGCTAGAACTTGCAGTAAAAACCACTCGGTTGCGTCGAAAATCATGCGGACAATAAAGCCGGGTTCCTAACGTACCTAACCAAAGCCATCAAGATCTCACCCTTCAACGGTAGAAGAACCGGCGGCGAACTATAAAAACCTGAAAACAGGGGATTCACCTGTAGCGTAACACGGCCGAAATCCACGGAAGGGGATCAATGGGAAATCGCGTGGCAAAAGAAGAGAAAGGATGTACCTGCCCCGTTCTCCAACCCCTGATTAGATCATCAAGAATCGTCCGTCGGGTAGCCGGCAAATGGCGACGCAGCGGGCAATGAAATGCAATTTATTCAGGTTAGGGATCACTCCCCGCGAAGTTACAATTCGCCTGACGCGTGGAACACCCAGGAGCGGCGGGAGAGAGCCGAAGAGAGAGAGAGAGAGAGAGAGAGAGAGAGAGAGGGGGGTGGGGGCTGGGAGCGCGCGCCCCGAGAGCTCGTTATACGGGCAATGGGAATGCGACGGAACGGCGAGCACCGGCTCCATGGTGGACCACCCTGTTCGATACCGGCGGAGAGGGATCGAAGGACAATGTCTCACTTGAATTTACTATCGTCCTCGTATTCTCCGTACCTGGCCGGCTTTCTTGCGGCGAGATTCGCCGTAGGTCCATTGCCGAGGGACCACACTCACCCCATACAACCCCATCTGTTCCCCAGTCGACCCAGAGTCTCTTCAACTGGGGCACACGTATCTTATTTCAACCCCTAGCCAATAATCAGACTTCCTGAAAACGATGGCATGAAAATATTAATAATCACAGAGATGCTTGATTGCTAACTTTGAATGGCTGACCTGTGGAACAATTACTCTACTGTGCTTGACCTAGAGCACAATAGTTGTGAGCGAACTATGTTGGTCTTGATAAGCGGAAGATACGTTTCTTCAAAATCGTTGTACAAAAGGTCCTGTGATAATACAGAGCCCTCTTACAACACGGTTAATTCCATGTTCAATGAAACTGCGAAGTAACGAAAATCATGGGAATATGTTCAGTGTTATATCGAAACCGTCTCACAAGAATATCACAATTTTTGCACAGTGTTATATGGAAACCGTGTCACAGGAATGTCACAATTAATAACCCTGGCTGTTCATGTGGTCATGAGACACAGGATATTGATCACGTCTTATGGCAATGACCTGTATATGACACGCACAGATTGAAATTTATGTATAACCTGAGATTACGGGGTTGTTTTCTTCCCATATCGTGCAATGTACTATTCCAGAGATTTACAAACACTCTATGTAAGATTTTATGTTCCTTCCTGAAAGATCGTGGATTGTGTATATAATGTCACCATCACGTCCATTACTAATTAAGCGACTCCAACTGATATGTATCTCTTACGTTCCCTTCACATTAGTATAAGGTTATTATTGTAATATTATGTATGTAATACAGACTGCAGAATAACCTCTCATCGGAGGTTACAACTGTACAATAAAAACAAAAAGTCACAATTTTTGCACAGTGTTATATCGGGACCGTGTTTGCAGAAAGTTCGCGCAGTTTCAGAACAAGTTGGTTACTTTCTGACGAAGTGAGAGAGGATCCTATTAACAGCGTCGATTATTTGGCAAGCCTTTCTTTCTCTACTCAGAATTTCCTTCCGTCCGCCAGTTTCTAGAAAATCGGCGCGCCGCACCGCACCGAGGCGCTCCACCTTGCATACTGAAGCGGCGCGAGTTCGCATAGCTGACCGCGCGAATCGGCTCACGTCGTTCAAAAGAACCGGAGTTGACGTAATCGCCGCGAACGGGAGAACGATAAAGCAACCGGCGAACTCGTACCGGAGAAATCCATTAGCATCCGTGTGAAACGTGCCCGATCAATTATTTCCGGAAATTTCAGGAACGTTGCTCTTACAACAGTCGCGCGTTGCGTCAGGTGCGTGTCCCTGGACACACCAACGCGTTTCCAACTTGCGAAAAAAAAAAGAAAAAAAGAAACAGAAACCGATTTGTTGGGCGGGGAGGTGAGGGGATTCGGTTGGAATCGCGATTAAGGTCGACATCCGTTCGATTATCGAGGCTGGTGTATCCGCTCGTCGATGATACAGCGTTACGCGGACAAACAGTAATTATGCGCGGCGCACTTTTCTCCGTTCTTTCGCTCCATCTAAGTCGAGTCAGCTGACTGCGTGACCGATGATGTCACCGTTGCAACGTACGCAGGAGAAGCTACACCCACCTAGACCGACACCTACTTGAGCTGCGACGTCACGATTCGCGTACTCCTCGTCTCGAATCCACTTTTCCCTCCTATTTTTGCAATCCAATCGCCCCCTCTTTTATCCGGTGACCCGATGTTTCCTTTAAGCCGCGTGCACACCTGTCTGCCTCGTCCTCCTGCGACTAGAATCCAGCTTCTGTTTTCAAGCGAAGGCTCCGCAGCCAATCGGTGTAATTTTCTCGCATCAATTTATTTGAACACGTATACACACATTCGTGTAGAAACCACGTCTGAAAATACTTTATTGAACATTTTACAAGGCAGAAGTAAGTACACGATTCCAATATCCGACGTACCGAAATTCTCAGAAGACAAGATACAGTTACATCTTAATTCCTGAAAAATTGTATTTGCATAAAGATCCACAGTCCGAGGAACGAGCGATGCTGCTTCTCTGTCAAGAGAATGTGAAGTCAGAGGGACATCTTGATCGAGGTGCAGAGAAGCGCAGGAAGAGCAGCAGGGTTCGTCACCTTGATCCCACCGAATCAAGGGGGGGGGGTACCCGCGGGGGAACTCGTTAATGACTCGAAAGAGGCGCGCTGGAAGAAGGGGGACAGGTATACGGGTATACCTTTCGAGGTGGCGGCCACGTGGGCGAATCCTGCCGTTTACGGGTCCGATGGATTCTAGCTACGCGTGTTCTAATAAGCCGGTCGTACAACCGCGAGAAGCTCATGACCGATTCGCGCGTGGGAGAAAGAGAAAGATTGACGGGGAGAGGGTGGGGACTGCCAGGAAAGAAGGGAGAAAATGAGTAAAGCTGTGTACACAACGAGCCACGCGTCAGGCTGTGGAAATTGATAATTAACCCTTTGTAAGCGGCGCGCGGCTTCGGAGCCGCGCGTTCATTAATTATGTTATGATTTCTGCACTACGGTCTACGTGTTTGTTACAAGTGCAGACCTATATGCGAAATAAAAATTACTTGCATTAATTGCAAGAAAAGGGAGTTACGTAAAAATTGATTTCTTCTATTAATAATTTTAATAGGTTGTAAATACCCATCAGTAATATTAAATTCGTCTGATGTTTCTCTTATTTTGTGGTTCAGAATAAGCGAGTCGAATACAAAACGGAAAAGACATTAGAAGAGCTTGGGGACGTTGTTCTATTATTTCTCACTTTCTAAGATATTTGAAAGAGAAAACATGTTCATTTTCGCGCTTGCGAAAATCCTCCGGCTGTCTCCACCCTGGCAAAACACGTCGGCTAGCCGAGGAGGTCGCCCCGCAGCAAATTCGAGCGGATTCGCGGCACGTCGGTCGCAGATGCGTTTTCTTTGATCCCATTGATAAAATATCGCGGAGGTTCACAGTGTCTGGTCGGCTCTTTTTCCTGCGTGTTCCGTCGGCCGGTAGTCCCGGTGGCTAAGCCGTCGGGGCCATTTGCCGCGATCCGTCGAAATATCGGGGTGTCCAGCGTATAATAAGACACGGCAGGACTCTGCTTCGAACACCTCGGACACATGTCACCGGTGTGCACGGACGGATCCTGTTGTCCTACGTCCGCCACTCGTCAATTAGAAGCGACATGGTTCCCGACACGAAAAACCTGGCCGGGCTAGTACCTCGAATCGGGGCCGAGGGGATTCGGGAGAATGACATTAACATACCGACCCGCGGGAGAAACCGAGAGGAGAGAGGAGAGAGCTCGCGGGTCGGATCGGATCGGCTCGGGGGAAGCCTGGAGAGATCGGCAAGAAACCGAGGCTCGGCCCTCCGGTCTCGGCCTGTTCGGCTCGGCCCGGTCGTCCAGGTTTCGAGAAACCGGCAAATTCCGCGCGGTTCCCCGGAATCGATCGAACTTCACGCCTGCCGGAACGACCAAGCCCCGGGTAATCAACGGAAGACGACTTGATTCCCTACCGGCTCGCTGTTGTCTTCATCCGGACCCTTGATTACCTCCGGTCGCTACCGGTCGCCACCGTTTATTTGGATCCACCAGTCCCGATCCCGCTCCTGCCCCCTTTTTTCCGATACCTTTTTCCCCCCGCAAGAATTTCCGTCTTCGCTGAGACTGGACCGACCGTTGGAGGTCTCCCGGTGACAATTAACGCATTGGGAGACATTCTACTCGGAAGGAACGCCACACAGTATGACAGATTCTCGAGAAACTCGCGCAGAAACGAGTCCCGCAAATTGGACCGGGATTTCGATCGTGTTCGCTCGATCGCCGCTCTCAATTGTCATTCTTTCGTACTGTAGGCATGCGCAGATTATAGTCTGCGCTATGGTATTTCGACTTTAAATTATTTGCTAGAGCGAAAGGAAAGGTAAGGACACACTACTGCAACTACTCCAGATACTTAAACTTCGGTCATTTTCGGTAGTTTAATGAAAGAGTTAATGCGAAGTTGATACACTTCATGAATATTATCTGTGAATTCATTCTTCCAGGTGTTGTTACATTACGGTTCTCGAAATTTTCGTGCACGGTATTTCGCCGCAAGAAACTTGCTGGTCAAATTTGTCTTGGTTCGGTGCCACTTTTATCACTCCTTCAAACGGGAACAGGGACCAACGCGGTGAAGCGAAGACGAAGAAACGCAGTACACGCAGCGACAATGATAAATGCCTCGATAAGCAGACCAGTAACCAAGAAGATAAAGACCGGCAGAAAATAACATGGGAACCCATTGCAAATTGCAGAAGAAGGGAGAGCAGGATAAAATCGTCTGAAGAGAGAATATTCTTGAAGCTGCGTTGCTGCGCAGCGACGTGAGTCATGTACCTTCTGCCTTCGCTAGGTTCTTATCCTCCACGGTATTCCATTTGAACGTAGTAAAATCCGTAGGTCACTTCCTAATTGTTCTCCGCCGTATGGCAAATTACCGTTAAACTACCAACGTTTATCAAGTTAATGTCTTAAATACATCAATAAAATAGAGAACCGACGTTCATAGTATGTAGAACATTCTTATGCGGCATTCGCATCAACGTTTGATAAAATAATAATCGCAGATACATTTATGTTCAGTACAATTTGTAATTTATCTTTAACTGCAAGAACCCTTAACAGAAGGCACAATGAATTTCCTCTTCGAGTGTATCGTTACAAGGATGTAGGTTTTACGCGGTTATAACAAAAATCGGTAGGTACAATTTAAAACAGAGAAAAGATTAAGAGAATTTAGAAATACCAACGTATTATTTTCATCTTACTAAAATTATTAAAGAAGGAAAGAACTTTTTCATGGCTCCCGTTTCTTAGCAATCGATGCGCAACATTTTTATTTCGCATAAGTATCCGCAATCTAATTATTATCAAAGACATGCAAGTCTAATAACAATTGCTCGCATTTTAGAGATTTGTGCATAACAAGTTTCTGCATGTATGCGCACATCTTCGAACGATTCGAGTATGTGCACACGTTATAAAGATCTCTTATCAGAATGCAAGTACGGAATGCTGTTATTCGGATACTCGGTTCGCCACAACAACAATGTCGTTAAACAAGCGGCCGGTACCATTGTGTTCGTGATCGTTCCAACTCGAGCCTGCGTTGCATAAAAGTGCCGTTACTATCCTCGCCGGTATCCTCGCCGTTCGAGTCACACAACGAAGCCACGACTGTCGGGAATCATTTCACCGACACATCCAGTCTTCGCAGCTGAGAGTTCAGAAATTTGTAAAACTTCCAAAGACAGCAGACAGCGTCAGCTGCGCAGACTGCCGCGACAATTACCTCTAACCCCGACCAGCGAAGCTCAGTCAAGGGTTTTGTAACTCGGTGCACGAGCACCGGAAGGGTGCGAGCAACCTGGCGACCTTCGAGTCCGTCTACGAGACTACTGTCGCCAAGTTGAGAGGAGCGTCAAACGACGTCATGGACAATATATTGTTGTGTCCGGTGAGAGTCTGGAAGCTGAACAAGGGGTGAAAAGCGTCGGTCAATTATGCGAGGCGCCGCGGGAGTGTTTTCCTGCGAGACAATGCCGGTGTACGTCTGGGTTCAACAGAGAGTCTAAGGACGGCTGGCGGCTGGGCTGTTTGTGACCCGCTCTTCAATTGCGAAGTAAATGCAAAGTAAAAATTGCACTGTTGCGAATAATGAATAATATTCACACACTGGAAGACATCTGTGAATTTACAATAAAATTATAGTTACTATTTCTTCCTTTAACAATTTGACTGCCAAACTAGAAACCTCAAAAATTCCATAAAATCAAAGTAAGTTATTTAATGAAATAAAAATTGAAAAAAATTAAATGTATGATATTGAGTAGTCCTCCAGCTTTCTTGCATTTCGCAGATCCTAATTAAATTTGGTACAATGAATGTATTAACGTAAAAATTCATTTGAAAACCAGGACGAATAATTCCGTCAGCCAATTGTGGGTGACATGGTGGTCAACGTGTTAATACGATTCGCTGTACTAACTAATAAACGAATAGCACTGAAACTAGCATCTCAAGAAGTTATCGTCTCTTTAAGAGTGCCCGAACATTATTCCGAGTGACTGTACGTACTTAGTGGAATCTGTTCGAGATCTTGATCGCGAGTTTAACTCGGCGCAAGGGGTTAATTCTATCCCTATTAATGGCAGTTCTATGGTGGCATGGGGCGAGCGAGCACAGGGCATCGTCGTTGGCGTCTCTCCGCGCAACTGTACACACAGGGTGGGCGTCAAGGACTCTCGAGGCGAAGCGACAGAGACGACGGACCGGTGCGGTGGCCATATGTGGACACCGTGTAGAGAGAAGCGGGCCCCGCGTAGAGAGGAGCGGGCCCCGTGCACCGTGCACGCTCGTAGGGCCCGCGTTCTCTCGCCTATGCTCGCTAGCCAGCCTTCTTCCACTCGCCGCGGACTTTCGGTGTGATTTACGAAGCTGGCGGACGCTGCATCCAGAGCGCAGGGTGCTTCGGATGCACCGTGCACAATGGCGCACCTTCGGGAGTATGTACGCAGCCGCGAGCGAAAGTCCACCATTGTGTGCGCGTGGAATCGAATGGTAATGATTAGGCCGCGGATCTTTATGTAACATAAAAATTGTTTGCCTCATTTACAACACAGAGGAACAAGAATCCGAGCTGTTCCCAGGTAAAATCGATTAACCGCCTGTTTCCTTACGTTTTTCTGCCGAAAGATTTAATCAAATAACTTGATAAAATATATTTTAAAATTTTTATCATAAATGCATGAAATCCGCAGTCTACCAATTAATAGCACCCGACTGGATGGCCCACACTGTTTCCAAATGATTTCCTAGGAACATCTATTTGCTATTCGGAGCACACTGCAGTTAACCCTCGATTAATGCAAGCAGCGTATCAGAAGCGATCGTTTCGCGAAACCGTGCTCGTAAAACCTTGGAGTTTTCCAGCATGCGTTCTCGTCAATCGAATACGTGGAAACGCGAGTCTGCGTTAGCAATGAACTTTCCTTAACCAGTGTGCTTCACTGTCGCCAATCGATTGCGAATCAATCGGACGAAACACGAGAAAATCTGCTTCCGCTTTTCGAGCAGAATAAAAATTTTCTCAAACAAATAGTCGAGAGAGCTCATTCATCGAGATATTCACCGTTAATGACGATCCTGCAGCTTTGAACTTTCATAACGACATTTTCGGATTTGTAAGGTATATCCATTAAATAAGCGACTTCAATAACGTGGTAATCAGATGCAGCCACGTCAGGTGAACAAGCTGCCAGTCGCATTTGGGTGGCTTCAATCATGATTTTTTGAAGATTGAATGCAAATGATATGCAACGCTAAATATACAGTTTATCTGCTTTAATTGTGTATGCCAGTGATTTATAAGCAGACTATGGGTTGTATGCATTTATGGTTAGAATGAGCAGATCCAATGCAAACAAGTAAATATATTCAAGGAATCTAAAAATACTATTCTTCTACTTTCAAATAAATATCTATGTAGCTTCTGTATTTTGCGAGTAGTACAGACAATTTTTATTTTCCATACAATTCCGCATTTACTCAAAATAAATACAAGCAACCCTTGAATAACACGGTTTAGTTTGTTCTAATTGTAGGTTCATTCGAGATGACAGTATCCAGTATAAAACCGCAGAAATTGAATTATCGTGTTGTTCGAGGGTCGGCGGAATTTTTGCGACAATCTTTATTGAAAGGACGTCGTTCGTGTCTACGTCTGGGTATTTGTATTGTGCGAAGTAAATTAGGGGGAACTCGTTTCTAGATCGAATAAAATAAGGTGCAGTGGGGTAAATCCGTACACGGGGCAAATCCGCACTAGGCCCTTATTTATTCGAATATACATTGTACCAACTGTAAGGTGGAAATCTTCCTTTGGTTAGTATTCAATGATCAACATAGATGGCTGCCATGTATTCTGCGATTCCCGCGTTTAACTCGTTCGACAAAGTGCATGGTGTTTCCAGGTGCAGAGCAAAAATTGAGTTGAGCATTATAAAACGATAATTTCAGCAATAGTTTACGTATCTATGTGTTTATCTTCGATAGGCACAACGTATAGTAAGGTAAGTTTCCTTTATAGTAATAAAATATATCAGTTCTTTTATATTTTTTGATAAAATAATAGTCTAACCTCACTCAAGAAATATTTGAGCACGGGGCAAATTCGGACTATAGTACGAATTTACCCAATGTTACATTTTAATTCTTACTTACTCGACTGTTTCATTAAATTCCCTTCTTGGTAGGCATTTAATTTTGAATTTTTTAGACTGATAATACTTTTGCAACCCCACGATGGTCCGAAATTATGCAAAGAAAACGACACCGCACTATACAAAGGAAATGTTGGCTGAAGCATTGGCAGAAATTAAAGCTGGCCGAATGACTGTTTATTGTAAGCATTATAAAATACCAAATAATAATAATAATAATAATAATAATTCAATCATTCAATCATAATGATTCGATAATTTTTAAACAGGTAGGTGCAGTTTTGCCCCAGTTCCGGGGAAGTCCGCTCTGGCAGCACCGTTTTTAATTTATTAAGAAAATCATAAGTTTCAGAAGATATTTTTAATGCAAATGAATGCAACTTAAAGAATAAACCATGCGCTAAATAGAAACACTAAGATTATTAGGTTTCAGTGGAATAGATAAAAAATACATCGGTTTAAAGTAAACTTTACAATTTCTGAGTCGGTTTTACCCCGCTCCACCTTAAATAAAACCGCAGCGTACAGTGATCGAATGCGAAACCGAAGAGAGGTAAAAATTGGCGCGGGTACGGTCGTCGGGGTTCGAATACTCGTTTGTCGAGTTGTGTTCCAGCTGTGGGACGGATAACCGTGTTCCTAGGGAGAGTACTCCGGTTCTCGAAGCAGCGCGCGTGCCGGTGTAAGCGACTGTTTCGCGGTCCTGCACCGATCAATCGTCGGGTTTTACACCGTCGGGACGCAAACTGGTTTCGCAGGAACGTATTTGCGTTAATGGGGCGCCCATGCGCCGAATATTTGCCGCGGAATGCGACGCGCGACCGTAACACACTCGGATACTGATTAGACAACCGCGAATCGAAATACCAACGCAATTTCCTGACGATGGTCGAGTCAATTGAAATATTCGGCTTCGGGGAACGTATAGGGTCGTCGAAGTAATTGCCGCTACGTTCCGTGTAATTCAACTTGCGCCTCGTTGCGTCGAGATTCTTCCTTTCTGCTTCCAATTTCATTGGGAAACGAGACGGACCTTTTCTTTGATACTGTTGGAGTCAGAGTGGATCAAAACAATTTTTCAAAGTCGGCGCAATGTTTAATTGAGCTTAATACAGCCGACACTCGGTTTCTTAAGATTTGTCCATAATGACTACTTCAGTGTTGCAACAAATCTTCATGTCTCTACGACTTTTAAAGATTATCCAAGGATAATGACCAGCCTGAGTCAACCGCAAGAAATAGAATTAACAGGAAGATATATTTGTTACTAATGTGAATACGTTAAATAATGTAACGATAGCTTTGGATTCTTCCGCGTTTCACCAACACCTTTCTGACATAAATGCACGGAAATCCGAAGACTAATAACGGCTTTAACGTTCGAATAGAATGTAATCTGTCACAGTATTTATATTTTCAGACAGACACAGGTCCACAAACGTAAGTTAATTAATGCCCGAAACGAATTCCCGCCCCATCATTACCGGCACTTTCAAATTTCCTGCAATAAAGATGGCGTAAGGACAGTAACAGGTAAAAGATACACACCACGAATTTTACAAAGTACAGTGGATACACTTCACGTTCGACAGCCCCGCTATCAACGTTCGTACACGCCACTCGGTATTACGCACGCGTTGGCTTGTGCAACGAAGAAATTACAGTTCACGTTTCGATAATTCGACCAACCCCAATTTCGTCGACAAAGGCGAAGGTATAAACATCGATGCACGGTATCGGCGGTATCGAAGCCGCCAACAAGTGCGGCGCATACACATAATGTATGCACGGTGCAGCTGAAACAAAGCAAAAGCGAGTGAAAGTGCCAACGAAGGCTCCGGGGCCAGCGACGATAAAACGCGGCGCGGCTGTAAAACCGAACTGGAACCGTGTACCGAGTCCATCAAACACTTCCCCGGGTCCCGGGAGTCTATTATATTGATTAGCAAACAGTCGGTGTAATAGGCGAGCGGCGCAAGAGGGTGTCCCCAAAAGAGGAACGAGATCGTTGCCATCGATTACGTCGCTCGGAGACCTCACGTAACGTCTAATAAAAGCTTCGGTACAAACACGTAGACAGGACATCGTGCACCAACGGCGATAGCCGGCGACACGCAAGATCGATTATCGGATGATCGAGCACCGGTTAGACTAGCGCTTATTCGCTATCCGTCGACGCTTGGCGCGCGGCTCATTTGCGTAAGGTCCGAGCGGCACGTAGGCTCGTGGGCTCGCAATCGGAAAAACTGACGTATAATCGGCGTAATTACCAGCCAATGAACGATTCGTAATCCTAGCTCGATACAGAAGGCAGCTCTCTCTGCCTACCCATCGACCGCTACGCCTTTCATTTCGTGCGACCCACGCACTGTGGTCTGGAAACTGACTTTTTCTCACCGAAACTCGATTCTTCAAAATTCAACATTTTCAACTACTTTCAATTCAATTTGGATTTTAATTCCACAGTTTAGCTGTTAACCAGCTCGAAGCCGGTCGATCACCAAGTTTCAGATTGGGCCACAAGAAAAAAAAAAGAGAAAACACATTTTCGCGATCGATTCGAAGGCTCTCGAAAGACCAATCGATTCGATCCACCGCAAGAAATACCGAGATACGTGTAATTGCGTACACGAAATCGCGTGTACAGGCCGAAAAAAGGGAATACCTGATCGAACAAGGTCGGGGGTATTCTGCGAACGCGAAGCCTCGTTTCAGGAACGCTATTATGGTTCGTGTGAATACTCAAAGAACTCCTTGAATCCCTGTTTTAATTCTTCCGACTGCTTGTTATCCCCATACGATTTTTCGAGAGAGAATTGGAAAGTTGCGAGTTCGGGTTAGTTGAAGTCTCTAATTGAACTGCAATAATTCATTTATAAGTGGCGTATACAAACATTGATAAAGAACTGTTTAAGCAAACTCGATTACTAGAATTATGTGAGAGGACCACTTTCGAAGGGTTAATTAATTTTCGTCGTTCGTTCAGTGGAGGACCGAGAGGCTGCAGGATCCGACGTAACGTGAATGTTGGATAGGAATAGGTTTTTCAATTACCGGTGTAGAACGGCGCGATCGGCCGATGTAAAAAATGAGAAGCGTCAGGTCGTCGAATAATGGCTCCTTTCCCTCGGCAGCCGGTCTAATGGCGCCGAGCATCTGCGGAAAAATACGCGGTCATAAGATTCCTCTGCAACCGGACTTGGACGCTTAACTACGTGCTCGAAGGCTGGATATACTGCCTCGGCGGAGGGTATATACGCCGTGCATGCGACTATACGTCTTGGTCCGGAGAGGTTGAATTCTAGTCGTAGCGAGCCCTCGTAATCTTTAGCCCCCGAGGTCAGCACGAGCTCCGTCCCGTACCACCGGAGAGATCCTTCGCAGATAGAGAGAGGAGCCCCCCTGAGAAACTCGTGTCGGTATGTACCCGGGTATACGGCGAGTACCTCGAGTGTGTACCGGTTAGATGGATACCCAGCGGACCCGAGAGCCCTCTCCGGAGGCTGACCGCATATTATACGCTCGAACTCGTGCTCTGGCTAAGACAAAGGGTTCCACGGATCCTGCGCGGAGATAGCCGGGCTCTGCGAGACCAGCCCGGGGTTCAAAGGTTCCCCAGGATTCGGACGCCGCGACCTGGAATTATGCCATTTTTTAGCGCCCCCTTTAAACCTCGCCTTTCGCGCACGATCGGCTCGCCGGCATTTCAAAGGATATGCGTCGCGAACCTCAGCTGCACTTTGCCGTTCTCTGCACCTTGAGGATGAGCATTAGGTGCCTGACACTGTATCAGTGTTCCTGATTTCTCAACATTTTTCATTTCTCTAGAAATGAGAAGTAAGACTATACTTTGGGAAAAATATTGGGAAACTTTTACCAAACTTTTATAAAGTGAAACATTACGCTTTTGTTTTGAAATGACTTCTTAAGAAGCATAATGCGTCTAATGTAGAATCATACTTCTTTTTTTTTTTTGTAACAAAATCTGTAGCCGTAGAAAAATTTCTTTCATTTTGTGTGGATGTTGGCTTTATCGTATACAGAACATCCAAAAGTTGCTGAAGATTGGGTGTCCTTTTTTCAATGGACTCAAAAATTTGGAATTCCTTTGTTAGAGTCCGGAATTTATTTTCTTCTGCCGCTAAACTCTTGACACTAAATTCTTGAATGCTATCTGCAATTTCTAATTCTAACTGTTTTTCCAGTGATAGTTCCTCATTCTGAGAATCTGAAAGTTTTTCACTATTTTCATAAGAATCATTGTTATATTTTCCAAAAAGTCTGGTTAGAATTTGTTTTGCCATTTTATACGTATCTGCCTTTGATGTTAAATAAAAAAATGTATCTTCTGAATCTTTTTGCAGAGATTCTGGATTATGCAGATATTTCATAAGGGATACAACAATCTTGTCTCTTCTTTTAGACATTTCTTCTTTAATAACAACAAGAAACTCATTACTCAATTCGGTATTCAGTTTTTCTAAAGTTTTAAATAAGAATTTAAGAGAATTGAAGAATTTATACGTTATAAAATAAATGAGATTTATAAGAATTTTCCTAAATTGAAATTTCTCGAGAAATACTGGAATTTTTCTCGAGAAATGAGAAATAATCGATTCTCGAGAAATTCTCGAGAAGGAACACTACACTGTATTCTGCAAGCATTCTTGGTAATCAACCCTTTGTGCGACCGGACACTCAGGTACACATTTAATACTTTCTCGTTTATTTTCTATTAGCAAACACGTGATAAAATGAACCTTCATTTGAATCGAAAAGTTAATGAACAACTATCTAAATGAAGTTATGCACTGCTGTATACATACTGATCAGAAGCGTCCACCTGTCGAGTGCTGAAGACTTGTCAGCGAATGAGAAATTGCGATATCATTTTCTTCGCGAGTTTCTCAATATTTTGATATCGTTGAGGAATTTAGATTTCACGAGCAGTATGTACTACGTTCTTTCCGTTGCGAGAGTCGCGTGTTTGTTCTGGGCTCCGACTGAAGATTAACATTTAGATGCTGACAGTAGGAATACAACTTCGTGTACGGGTGAACGTGGCGGCCAACGTCCGTGATAAGAGATAAGAGCGTTGTCCAACAGTGGTTCGTGAGTTCTACCAGGTGTAAGTGGCAACTAATAAAGCAGGCCTTATCTGCGACGATGCTGGAACGTACCACCAACTCCTCTCGAACGCGAACCAAGACGAAGACATCGGTTCTTGCGGCGATCCTGCACGCGAGGCCAGAAAACATTCGAAGAAAAACGTTCGGCCTTCCTCCGCAACCGCACATTACGTCGTCACCCGGCGACAGGAAAATTATGCACCGAAGAACACTCGACCTTTTTACCTCTTTAAAAATACCCAGCCGGCGTATTTCACCGATTATTACTTAAAGATCAATCGTTGAACCCTCCGCTTGTGAAACGGTGATTATTCCGTGTCTGACGGTAGCGATGGCTCGAACGATTCAAACACGTTTGCTTGCTTCTTTCGCACTCAATTTATTTTTATTTTGACTTTGTTTCATATTTGTAACGTTCTATCAACGCTAAGTTTGCCGGGATCCTGTAGAATAATCTATACAGATAGATTCGAACTTGCTCAAATTAAGTAGAATGTAATTTCTCATTGTTGGAGGTGAAAAATGACCAGAGATGGTGATGGAACTTTCACTTTCGCTGTTCGTTAACGATTTACGCGAGTTATAAATTGCTTGAAGATCCATGGGTTAGTAATCATCGTGGTAAGCCTCAGCTTCTCGGTTTTCATTTCATTGAATCAATTAACTGCTTCGGTCATGTGAAATTTTTACGACAGCCGGTTCAGCAGTCGTGCCAACGTGGTTCGCCAGCAGCGTCATTTCTCACGAGTCTCATTTCTCAGAATTTCGATTTCTCTTGAGGGACCGCTGTCACGTATGAGTGACGTTTACCATTTCACGGCTCGCACTCAAAGGCGCGAAGATTCTTGTTACTTAACGGCGGCGTATCCCGATACTCGCCTACTTTTTACGTTTCATAATAATCATTTATAAACCGAGCTCCTCCGATTCGTTAAACTTCCGCGAAAACACTGTTTAAAGTGAATCCAACCTTTAATCGTGTCTATTCAAACGCCGTCTCGTACCTGCAATGCTTTGCGAGATAATGATCGTTTACACTTCAGGGCGAACATAATGTACACATTTGTACTCTTAGATGTTATGATAAATACTACGTTGTTCAATGACTCGACGAAAAATGTGTAAGTCATTGAGAATGATGTTGAGAAACAATATAACAGTATCCGTAAATTTCTCTTGCGCATCTGCAGTTTTGAATTATTATTAAGGCAAACCTCAATAAATAGATTGAAAAAATGTATGCACTTGTAGACAACTGTACCAAATAAAGTGTAGCACGATCAAAATTTTGATAAAGCCACGTGTAACTTCACAATATTTGTTTTGTTCAGCACCCTCTTTCAAATAAGTTACTTCTTTCTAAACATAAAAGTCTAAATGAAAATACAGGAAAGGGAAATAACTAGAAATTAGAATCTGCACGTACTGCGAATTTTGAATGAAATTTATACATTTCATAGGCATCTAATTTACATTCTCCGAAAATTAAACGCTGGCAGAATATCTGTGGTCGAGATGAAATAGAAACGTATCCGGGCCTAGTTCGATGCAAACGTTTCCATGTAGCTTACAAATCGCATAAATCCCCAAGCCTAATGACACGTTATATAGCGAACAACCTATAGACCTGCAGCTCGGTTCAATAACTGCATTCCAACGGCGCCAGATTCGAAAACCAGGAAGAAACGTGAAGAAACCGTGCATCGAATTGTGCAGCACAGATCAGGGCAGAAGATAGTTCGAGGATCGTGGATGCACGTGATGCAATCGCGGATCTATGATCCTCGTGGCTGGGTCTCGACTCGCGGGAAATCTCAGCCCCGGGACACTGTGTATAGTTCTCGCAGGATCGTGCATCCTGCGGCTCGTCGAACGCTATACTCGCCGGTTCGAGCGCGACTTTAGCGTCGGTTTAACCTCATTCCTGCCGGTGACGTCACTCTTGCCTTTCCCTCGACTTCTGGACCTTCCAGCATCTCCCGAGATGTGCAACCGAGCTATCTATCGACTATTATAGACAAACACGATTATTCCCTCGACCGACGATTCGTTTGCACCTCTCTTTTCCGCGAGATAGTCCTCGGGAATCAAACGAGTCCATTAAATAGTGGCCCGTAACGTTTTCAACAGATTTATTAGGACATTAACGCGAATTAGACTGAATTAATGTTGCAAAGAACATTGAATTGTGATCGAAGAATAAAATGGGAAATATTAAATAATAATATTACTTATGCATATTTCTAATCAAACCTTCTTTTTAGACATCTGCGACGATACTCGTTTTGAACTTTTGGAAAAGTGACCAATATTAATACTGAACTGCTGAATCTCGATTCAGGACCGCTGTACGATGCGAGGTCCGTGAAAGTACGGCGATTGCGAAATTTAATGGGCTATGATTCGGCACGATTTTGAGGCAATGCATACTTTCCTTTTCCTTGCGCTCACGGCTCGCCTCGCTTTTATTGTGCTCTTGTAATTTAAGGACTCCTCGCTCTTCTTTCTTCTGATTATCGCTTTGCATGCTTCCTTGTTCGAACATGCCAAATTGTTTTATTGCAACTTCATGGACAAGCTTTGGGAATTCAGAGAAGATTTCGTAAAAACCTTTCAACCTGTTAACATTTGACGGTTATTTTATCAAGTTTATAGGAGGGAACGAAATTGCATCGGTTTTTATTATTTTATCCTCTTTCTGAAGGACATTGGGAGCCATCCGAAAGTATACAAATCCGTGTAGTCTAAAGAGAAGTACGTTTTGCAAAATTACTTTCAGAATAATTTTCCCTCCTTCGCCACCGGCAGAAACGTCGCCGATGGACGTTTCGATTTTTTCCACCGCAGACAATTCTTCCTCGGCGACGAGTGATTGCTAATAATTGCACTATCAAGCACAGTCATTAGACTAAACTATGGTTCCCATTAACGCGCGAATTTCGTAATTCGCGGGGAAACAATGCCGAAGCGACAGTTAAATATTACAGTAATCGCGTGTCCTTTCGCGGCAATCAGAGTTTCCAATAACAATGCCGACAAAAACCTTAATAATATCCTTGGAAACCGATATCCTTGGTTCGACGACGACTCTAGTATTTACTAGACAATCGAAAAGAGCAGATCGCAATTGTCTTGCAATATCTCTTTTGCCATTTTCGCAACTGGTAATAAGCAATTTCTCACGAAGCTAACGAGAAAACCAATTTCGAACATTGTGGGGGACAAATAATACACAATAAGTAAGATTAATCTTCAGAATTTTAGGAGCAAGTTTTCACTCGACATAACTCGTTGGAACCTACCGAATCTTTTTTCAGAAATAATTCAGAACAAAGTGTTCCGCGAGGGCTCGATCGTAACAGATTCCATTAATAAAGCTAGCAGGTAACAATTAAATTACAGAGAGATGACTATCGACTAACGTTCTCTGTTTCCAGAACGCATCGTCATGAGGAGGCCGAGCGTCGAAACGGGCGAGTCAATGACTCGTAAGAAAATTAACATTTTTTTCCGTGAGGAGGTACAAGCGCGTTTTCGAGGTCCCCCGTAACGTGGAGGCGAAGTTCGTGTGTATACGTAACGGGTATGTGTGCGCGTACCCGTGTATTCTTTACCTTCAGACTTCACGAAAGCAGGTGAGGTACACATCCCATTCGGAACCGACGCCAATAGCCTCTAACTAAGATGGGTCCTAAGGGTCTGGGCACGGGTTTTAAAGTGTCCCGTCGGTGTTCGAAAAGCTACGGTACTCTCGACTCGTCTGTATTGTGTCTGGGAAACCCGTGAGCACCATTTCGGGCCCACGCAACCGGGAAATATATTTTCGAAAGTCAGCGAAGAGGTCGCACTAAAAACCAGGTAAAAAGATGTTTCTCGCATTCCACGTGACTTGAAAGAGAACCACCATACCGTGTTCGCTTAATCTGTACTCCATAATATTCAATATTTAACATTTATATACGCACCTTATACATACGTTTATAATTTCGTATTTTAACGACATAGACCTTGCAACGCAAATAGGAAGGAACCTTCATCCTAAGAATTATTCTGAATAGTCGTTAATTACTTTATTATCCGATACAAAGGCCCGCAATAATAAAATTTCCACGCACTTAGCGTATTATTAATCCTTTAGTTTATATCCAGTGGAATTTTAATTTCTCGAGACAACGCATAAAATATCGAGCGAAAGAACAAAGAGGCGAGTCGGTTATCTGGGCAATGTAAATTATTACAGAAATAATATTAACTGATGCCGCCGTGCCAAGCAGATAGCAGGCACGATAAAAACCGTATTTGAATAATCATTCGCATAAACGGTTGTTTCAATAAGTCTCGGCCACGATATATGCCACGTACTATCGAGCAAAGTAAACACAATCCGGTCACTCGCAGTCGTTGCACTTAAAATAAAAAGATTGATACATGTTCCTTGGGTTTCTTTCGCGCGCGGTATCTGCGCGATAAGAGATAAATATGCCTCTACAATCCCAAACGAATCACCCTAACAGAGCTCCGGTGCAGGTAATAATACCGAGCGGAGCTTACGTACACGAGACTCCATTATCGAATCGTTGGATTTTTCCAGAACCGGTGAAAATAGTCGGACCCGATTTTCCGTGGAACTTCAACGCCACACCCATTCGGCGAACCACACGGGGCCGGATTGAGCCGGAAAACTGGTCGATGTGACAAATTGCGCGATATCAAAGTATCGAAGTCGAAAGGGGCGAGTGCTTGCGCAATCAGCTTATCAGCTACGCGTGTCCTGCCTTTCCGAAGATAATAATGGCGCGACGAAATCGCCGCTAACAATGCACGTTGCATCGAGTACATTAACAATCGCTTTTCTACGGGCCGGTCACGACGGAAACGTGCTACGACGATGAAAAAGCGAAAGAATTTCGTGTGGGCAGCTTGTCTCTCTCTCTCTCTCTCTCTCTCTCTCTCTCTCTCTCGCACGCGTCATCCGTTATTCCGAGGTTTCGCAGCTACGAGCAGCTCAATATTATAGGCAAACAGCGAGTCTTTTTTTAGAAATTCGCATCTGTTAATGCCTGTATCAAGACAAAGATTTATTGTGTCCACCGAGTGCTTGGCGATAAGAATATTAGCTCGGTGCGAAAACAATGGTTGATTTTGAACGGCAACTTTGAAATGATATAGCATTTATAATATTTTCAATACCGTTCTTTGGAAAAAGATACTTAAAAGCGCTGTCTTTAGACTACAAAATAAGAATTTTCCAAGTGAATCATCGGAATCAGAAATTAAATGGAAATGTACGTTCGACGATATACCAACAAATAAAAAATGAAAAAAATTACATTGATATCTTATACACATTTTGTGATGACCCCTTATTCATTTTCTCGGTGTTCCTTTCAAGTTCACCACGCTAACATAAAGTCCTCGTTGCCTCGTATTTCACAAACACAAACGCCACGAGCGCGTACAGAGACGCTCGGTCTAATGATATGCATTAAGACAAAGTTTTCCATAAATTACCGAAACGTCCCGTAGCGATATGGCTTTCCATTCGAATCGTATGGATGACATTCTAATGCCATTCCCCGTTGCCCTTTCCCTTTCGTAGCCAACACGGGACAGCACGGGGCCGATTAATGTCCCTGCGTTCGAGAGTAGGCGCGTCCTTAGAGGAGGCAGAATACGTATGTATACTTTTACATTCGGGTACGGTGAACGCATCCTACATCATACTCGCGGCAAGGAGACGCGCGCATCCATATGTACGCATAACCGTGTAACGACATCCCAAACGTGGTATCCGATCGTTCAGCGATGCTACGTCCGATGCATCGTTACCTTGACGAACGCTGTTCGCACACTGGGCGATCTAATCGGGCTCCGTTTAGTGCATCTTAACGAATTATAGGGCAGGCTCCGCTGCTTTTGTCTACAGCGGAATAAATTTGTCGATGTAAATCATCCCCGGCCTCGCTTTACTGTCGCGGAACGGCGCGGCATACGGTTCTGGGTTCCAGGAATCGCGGTGACTAGGAATTTTACGAGCGTTAACATGCCAGGCGCGCTATGAAATTTGGATGGGGAATCGTCGTCGAATGGGAATCCGGTTAATTGACAACGTGGGACGGTGGAGCACCATTACGCCGCATAGAAAGTCCAACGAGTGCCGTGCATTACTCTATATGGGCCCATCAATGTCTTCCTTTGCTATAGAGATAACGTACGTTTATTAACGCAATGACTTCATCGTACATGTACAGTGGCTCACGAAAGTATTCGAACGCTTACGTTTACAAATTTTAATGAATAAAATAAGGTGTACTAAACTAATCTGTATAGAACAATTTGGTATCTGTAGTAAGAGGGAAGTCTCAAGATTATGTCAGTAAAAATTGAAAAGGATTCAACAACGTAGGCAGAAGTTATGATATATTTATTAGAAACACGCATAATAAGTGACTCACAAAAGTATTCGAACGCTACATATATTGTTACATTACTTAATGTTACTATTTTGTTGGACCACCTTTAGCAGTATATATAACGACGTGTCTCAATCGACGTTCCATACTATAAACCAATGATTTTGTAAAAGTACACTCAATGGAATTCCATACTTCTATGATTTTTTGTTTCAATACCTCCTTTGAAGTTATTTGATATTTATTTAATCTTTTTCCGATTTCAGCTCAGAAATTTTCAATTGGATTTATGTCTGGACTTTGCGGTGGAGTAGTTAACATATGTGGTGTGTTATATATGATCCATTCTTTCACAATTCCTACAGTATGCTTGGGATCGTTATCTTGTTGGAAGTGGAAGTCTTCCAATAATCCTAATTTGCGGGCACATTCTTTAAGGTTGTTCCTTAAAATATTTAAATACTTATATTTATCGAGTATTCCATCAATGAATACCAAATTTCCGGTGCCACTTGCTGCCATGCACCCCCACACCATAACCGATCCACCTCTATGTTTCACTGTTTGGTGTAAATTTTTAATTTCCAATTCCGTATTTGGTTTTCTCCAAACATAATTTTGACCATCTGAGGCAAAGATGTTAAATTTAGACTCATCCGAAAAGATGACTTTATCCCAGAAAAAATTATCTTTATTGAGATATGTTTTTGCAAACGCCAGTCTTTTTTTCGATTTACCGCATTAATATACGGCTTCTTTCGTGGTACACTGCCATGAAAATCATTATTTCGTAAGATTCGTCGACATAATTCGGAATGAACTTCTTGATGAAACATATCAGCTACCATATTTATGAGTTTAGGAGCGGATATAGTAGGATCTTTTTTTATTTCGCGAATGATAATTTTCTGTTCTCTTTCAGTTAACTTCTTTCGTCGACCTGATCGAGCGTTGTTCGCAATTGTTCCTTCATTTTTTGATTTTTTAATAATGTAATGCATCGTAGACTTACTTCTGTTTATAATTTCTACAATCTCGTTATATGATTTTCCATCCTTATGCAATCGAAGTATCATTTCTCTTTCACACTTTTGTGTTTCTGACTTTTTAGTCTTCATTTTAACTACTACTGTGCACAGTTCTACGTTTGCTGTTACGGAAACGATGCCTTAACATCAACTGAACGTACCAATGTTTTCATTTAGTAGTAATGTGTACATTCCTTTCTAAGAAAGATGAAAACATATCAACAGCGTTACAGCGTTCGAATACTTTTGTGAGTCACTTATTACGCGTGTTTCTAATAAATATATCATAACTTCTGTCTACGCTGTTCAATCCTTTTCAAATTTTACTGACATAATCTTGCGACTTCCCCCTTACTACAGATACCAAATTGTTCTATACAGATTAGTTTAGTACATCTTATTTTATTCATTAAAATTTGTAAACGTAAGCGTTCGAATACTTTCGTGAGCCAATGTAGGTACCGTTCGTGCAATCTTTCGGAGCAGTGCGCCCAATTCTTTACGGTTCTATCTAATCCTAATCTATCGAGCGATACGGAAATCACACAGTCGACGGAATTACAAAAAGACGACACGATCTTCGTTCGTGTTGGAGTGGAGGCTTGTTTTCGTCCCGTATTTTCCAGGACGTGTTCCGCGGAGCAAAGGGTAGCTAACCGGCCGAGGGAAAGGAAGAAGGTGGACGTTTCCCCCGGTAGCCGGAAAGGTTTGAAAAGGTAAGTCACCTAATGGTCCGGCGAGGTGGCAGATGTCACATGGCCACGGTGGCGGCCGGCCGGATGTTTTTCAAACGGGCGTTTTGCCGGGAACACGAGCGCACGGCTTCTCTTCTTACCCCGGCATTCAAGTCTCCCCGGCTGTTACTGACGATCCAGCGAACATTAGGCGGCCTCTAGATCCCGAGAAAAGACCGCGCCAAGAAGAAATTCCAGGCTTGTGCAATTCGCCTGTTCGGAGGCCTGGATATAGCCGCGGAGTTTCGTATTTACGTGTGTGTAACGAGCTCGCGTACCAATTGGAACGTGGCGTATCGGGGGAGCAAGGAAATCATGCTCGAAGTATTCCTTCGAACCGATGTCGAAAGGAGAAACTTATCGGAGGAACGCTCGAGACCTAGATAAAGAAAATACCCGACGAAGCGTGACGGACAACGTATTGTAAAAGAAAAGCAACTAAATTTTTACTCCGGGTTTCGCCTAATCGAAACATCGGTTTCGATGCATACAGCTATGTCCAGACGGAAACGACAGCGAGCAACTTTTTATTCGGTAAAAAGAGAAGGATGCGACGAAAAGTTGCTCGATGTTGCTACGGTGTGGACACAGCTTTACCTTACGACGATTATTAAGCGAGTATGAAATATCTGTTATTCACGGCTGAGAATATACGTTGGCTAATTTGAATCGTACAGAGTGTTGCAAGTTAATGATCTTTTTACTTGATTGCTATTTAATAGAAGATTTCGAAACTTTATTTTGACGTAGCATAGCCTATCGATAGCTTATCGATGGGTTTTGGTAGATAAAGTGTTAATGGAACAATCTCTTCGAAACATCGAAACAAATCGCTACCAGTACTTGAGAAGGTTTGGATTGATATCATCTGTTATTTAGACAAGTATCTGCAGACCTTACGCAGGGTCGTATAACAATTTTTGTTCGCCCTGATCATTGGGTGCTTCGCAATTTTGCGTGTGTTGGTGCATAAAATCCTAGAAGGTACAGACCATAATAGTCATGAAGTCGACACCTTTACCGCTCGAGCTTATCCCCACCGCTACCGCGGCGGGTCACCAATGATGGTTGAATAAAACGTTTCAATAATAAAGATAAGCATTCAAAGAATGGCAGTATCGGGTGTGTTAATTTCAATGCTGTATCTCTGTAAAAACCTGAAAGTTGTCAGGTACACGAGCGATCGAGTGAATACGAAAATAGTGAAACAATTCTGAAACGGATGAGAGACCGTTGCTCGACAAATCTGCGTAAGATCGGGTGAATCGTCTGCGAAGAAACTGATTCCTGAAACGAAATTCTTGAAAGGTGAGTCGCTGGTTAAACTGGCCAGCGCGGAGGCTCGCCGACGTGAAAATCCTCCTGAAATGTAGACGAACCGTTTACATTCGCTCGGTGGATCGAATGCACCGTTAATCCCCAAGCCCGATACACTTCTGACACGAAGAGATCGTATTGCGATGGTAACCGCTGCGCCGCGCCGCGTCGCGTCGCGTCGCGCGAAATCGGAGTAAGGTCGATCGAGCGCTAATTCAGCTCGCGATCGGCACAGGGACACGAGGACACGTTTGCCCGTGGCACCGGTGTCAAGATGATCAAGAGGGATCGGCGGTGCTGTCGGTCCCGCGGGGTAAAAACCGATATATCTGGTCACGTATCGTCCGCGACAGCGAACAAATGGTTCCGCGGATCTGTTTACGTTCGGGGTCAGAATTTATGGGGCGAACGTGCGTCGCGGGCTGGCGCGCACGTGAAAGTCTCTCTAGCCAGCAGCGATTTCGACGAAGAAACACGGCACCGATCGGCTGGCCGGCCCTTTATAAATCTTTTGGCTGGAAAGCCTGCGAGCCTCGGTATGCTCGGCTTTTTACCGAAAACGCGCGCGACCCGCGGCGCGGCTCGGCGCGGCGCGGCGGTGCAAAGCGCGTCACAGAAACGACAACGTCTCGGGCCAGGATACTCCCGGCCTGTGTTGCACGAGGGAAGAATGTACGCAAGAAATGTTAAGGCGTGTCGATCCACCGTGTCTCGGAGACTGTGTCTTTCGACGCCGTTTCTCCAGAAACTTTCGCCATCGCCGCGCGAACGCGCTCGAGCCGCCAGATCGAGCGACAAACTCTGCTGTAGCCAAACTAGACCGTACGGAAGCTTCGGAGAACCTTGAAGACACTCCGTTCTACGAGATCTGTAGTCGGTCGGAGTCATCGTGTCGCGGATGCTATACTTTTCTTGGGAAACCCTAGACGTTGCTTCGTGAAAGCAACTAAACTGCGACGTCGAGCGGGAAACTCCCTAACAGACGAATTAGATCATACAGAAGTTTTGGAGAAATTCGATTAATCTTTCCGAATCCGAAATTAACGTATTTCTGCGTATCTTGGACAATGTAGTCTGTTACGTGTCTATACACATATCACTGTTTGCAGACAAACAGTTTCTTAAGAGAGAAACAATGCTATTTTGCACGGCTTATACGGATATTGGCTTCATTACGCTTTACTCTTCGTCTAATGTGTTTACTCTATGATTAACGCTTGTAAATTGAGTGTATTAGCATATGAAGTAAACAAACAAGTCTCATGTAAACAAAGACTACTGTAAAGCATAGTCTTTGTTCACATAGATTCTTTCTCCTTTGCTTATTGTAGCCAAATAACATTGTATATTACATATAGAAAAATTGTTCGCGATTCTAATAACCGTGCGCAATAAATTCATAATAATGGTTTTTATTATCCCACCACTAGATCATAAAACAATAATACTTTTCTGGAGGATTTTTAGAATTGAGTCAGTTTTACTTCTTACTGTATAGTACGAAAAAACGGTTCCGATTTAATACGATCCAAAAATTGTGACAGCCCCACTATAACGCGATGCTCGTCACGGTTTTCAAACAGCACCATCTACTAATCACCAAGCACCATCTACTAGTAATAGAGGAGGATTGATTATATTATATTTCTCTTTAAAAGCTTTAGACAATGCCGCGTGAACATGTTCGAGAGTGATCAAACTCCTGCAGCGCCTAATGGAGAGGATAGGCTACAACGAAGCAACGAAGAACTGTAAACAAGTTCCAACGATGCTATTGTTTGAAAACTAATCAGTGGATATTACCAGGTTAAGGAAGCGAAGCTTCTAACGAGGCAGATAAATTGCAATGAGACATCGGAAAGCTATGGAGAACTTCCAATTGTATTATTACCGTGTTAGAGAAGCTGTGTATTGAAATCTTGCCGCTTCTGCTAAACAAGCCAGCAAACAGTAAAGGATACAAAGCTGTGGAGACATTCTAGTCGATAGAAGATATCAAGACGGACTAACTGTGTCTTTCCTCAGACACTTTGGCTACCTGCACTCGACTAAACTTTCGCATCGTCTAGAAGGCGGAGTACACCATAGTGAATCATCGAACATCCCAGATGTCCTATCTATGCTCCAAAACTTTAGATCGGTGCAATCTTCTAAATCAGGAAGACGCGCCTCTGATTATAAACTTGCGTGCATGTTTCTGTTCATCGTTTTCGTGTGTCTATGGAGAACTGTGGAGAGGCACCACCAGTCCCACCAGTTTGCAAGCTACTCCAAGCTAGTGCAACGTGTTCGCGAACGAAACACGGGCCAAGTTTGCTAGTTAACAGATGGAAGCACGAGTTTCCATCGGAGTGCGTGGGTTTGTTTCGAGGGGAGAAAAATCACTCACCGATTCAGAGGCGATCATTCGGCCGTCGAAATATCCAAGGCGAGGCATTCGACACGTCGCGTCGCGCGTACGAAACTTCAAGGAAACGAACGTTCACTTTCAAAACAAGCTGCCGTGTCTCCGTAGTTTTGCGCGTGCACCACACTCTGAGCATTCGGTACAACTATTGCACTTTCACAGAAACGACGTTCCACGGATGAAAAGGCAGGGTCCACGTGGTTGGTCGGAGGGAAATCGAATTTCACTCGATCGGCGCACGCTCGCGGATCGAACGCGATCGAGGAGAGTCACGAGCGGGTTTGGCCACGCGCGATGTTAGTCAGCGGACGCCTCGAGACGGGCGCGTCCATGAGATCAACTGATCGCGGTACCACGCGAGATCGAGTTTACGCGGCGCCGATAAGAGGCGGAGGAGCGAGCGAGCGAGCGCGCGCGCTCGCGCTTGTTATCACTGTCAAACACGTTGACGGCGCAGTCCGCCGCGTCCGCCTGGCATCGCTTCCACGAACCCGTTCTCGGCCGTCTCGAGTTGCCGAGCGCGGGAGAGAAACGGATTCCTTTGTCGTTCCTTCGAACACATAAAATCCGAAAGTTTATCGTCGACGTGTTCCCCCGGGCAACCTGTTTCCTCCCCGCTGACAACAATACTTCGCGAGGAGAGCTAGCTGCCGCCGCTGTCAACCGATTCCCCTCGGTCCAGGCTGCGCTGCGCCGCGCGCTAGTGTCCTGGCTTCGCAGTTCGCCGCGGTATCCACCCACGATTCGTCTACCCGAGCCTCTTCTCCGATGCTCCTAAACGAACCGACGACGAACGACGACGACGAGCCGGTGTCGGTGAGACCAGCTAGGTTGTTTCACGGATCACTCGCGATTTCACAGGTACGTCCGACGACGACGACGACGGGAGAACGAAGGAACACACGCGCCCGACCGGCGATCCACACACGAGAAAGGAAGAGGCGGCTTTCACGAGAATTCCTGCCGATCTTTCGAGGCCTCCTCTTCGGTCCGCGCGTCTCACCTTGCGGAGAGCGAGTCTCCAGGTCGGCCATGCAACGACGCACAGGTCCACGCTGGGCAGCAGTCTCTCCTCACCTCTCGTACACCTTCGGGCCTCTCCCTTTCCACCTTTCTACCACCACCACCGGGCGCGCGGTACCGCCGCGCCACCACCACCTTATCCACCTAGCCACCACTACCACCGATGGTACCTGGAGTCGCCACCACCGGAGTGGAGTGGAGTCGCTCTCCACCTTCTCCTTCGCCGCCGTCAGACTTCCTCGCCTCTCTCTTGCCACCCCTCTCGACCGACCAGAAGACAACTCCTAGCTTCCTCTTTCTCTCTCTCGCTCCTTCACTCTCTCTTTCTCTCTATCTCTCTCTCTCTCTCCTCGTCCTCTACCTGCTCTCCTCGGCCCCCGCCTCGTTGATCTCTCTTCTCTTCAACGTGCTGCTCTCTCTCTCGCCTTCCTCTTTCTTTTACCTACTCCTCCTACTACTCCTCCTTTTCCTATACCGAGAGTCCTTCTTCGTGGATCACTCGGTTTCTCTACTTTGCTCCTCTAGCCAGGTAGAGCGGCTAGGTATCTCTACGAAGAGACGCGAGGGGCAAGGGGCACAGTGCCGGCCTTTGTCGCTGCGGGGAACGGCTTCCCTGTGTTCGACGCATCGCCGCACATGATCCCCCTCGCCTCTATACACCTGAGGGTTGCAAGCGGTGCATCTGCACTCCGAAAAAACATGTGCTACGACCGATCGCCCGCTACCAGGACCGCGGAGATTCCCGGGGTTGGAGGTTGAACTTCAAAGGTCGTTCGAGCTGGACGAAGCGTTCCCGATCGATAGACTTCCAGGATACCAAACTAAGCTTTGGAGGCAAGTGCGTGGAATATTTCATTAACTTGAAGCTCTAAGTGCAATGTTTAATCAACTTGTAGCTCTAGCTGCTTCGAAAGGCTCGTTGCTGTTTCGGGAAACAATTTTGCGACGACCATCGGTAGAAAATCGCAACTGATCCTTGGCTGACGGACGTTTACACTTTGAAAGGAGCTCTTTATTGCACGAGACGTCGCACAGTGGATACCGGGGGTTTCCCGTGCAGCTGCACGGCTCGAGGGGAATCCCGGAAGCGGTATGTATCTTGTTAAATATCGTGCCCGAGCAAATAGAATTTTCCTTCGAATTGTAGCTTGGGAATGGCGAATTGAGATCTTGTTGGAGACTGAACGGCCGCTTGACCTTGGCAATGCGAGGCTGCAGATAAACCTTAAGCCAAATCTAAATATTTGACGGTCCGCTTCAGGTTTCTGAATCTACGGTGAGTAGCGAGTAGTTTAGAATATTTTTATGAAATTAAAAATGAGGAAACAAGCATTAAGGTTGGGCTGTGCAACTAATATTTGTACACCGAAAGGTAATTGAAGCTTAATTTTAGGCAGCTGATGGATTAGCTTAGATCACTGTAAATCGAAGAGACTACATTGCTGAATGATGCATTCGCGTTTCGTGTCGCTAATAGTTATTCTAAGAGCTTCTCCTCTAAAAATGGAAGCCCCTATAACACAATGGTCTGTACAAATCGCGTCAACTTGAAAGGATTCATCGAAAATTTCGAAAGTCTCCTTGAATACCATCCACGACTTACAACCGGCTGTAACATGTTTCCTAGTCAATGGCATCGCAAACTATCGCGAGGTGCTATGAAGTTTCTCAAGCATTTGCATGAGCCGCCATCGCCACGAAACTGGTCCCATTGTTTGTTTACATAATCAGCGTGAAAACGTTCGGCGAGCGGTGAGCCTAATCGAGCAGCGAGCCACGAGAATGTGGCGTCGCGTTACGTAAATGCCAGCTCTTCGCGATCTCCAGGCGTGAAAACACGTCTCGCGTTCTGTTTCTCGGAAGAATCCGCGGCGGCTCGGCTCGGCTCAGCTCGGCTCGGCTCGGCGACGCACAGTGTGGTATTTGGCCCGAAAAGCCGGAAAAAAGTCAATTTCAAAAATTTAACGTAAACTGTAACTTTTTTATTGCTCGAAGTTGTTGAACGTGTGGAGAACAATGAACTAAATTTTTTTTATTCATTTGTAAGTTTATGAATCTCTAAACTTAATCGAAAGTCAAGAGATTCTATGACTTGTATTGCCTTTCCAATCATGCTATAACATATCGTACATTTATGAGTGATTTTTACATGCTTTAAAAAGGCTGCGTAATTTTTTGCATTATCGATATCTTTTAGGTAAGTATGGACTACACTTATTTATATAGTTATTAATATTTGTATATGATCAATAATTCAGAAATTATTTTTACAATTATAAGACTTCATTAACGATTTTATTATGGTTCTGAGTGAGTCCCGATGGTCTTTTTGGTCTCATTATATTCGGTAGAGATTTGTGATTCCAAGCTAATAAAGTTTGGTTCCGGATTTGTCCGTATTGACGTTTTATAGCTAATTTAGTATTAGCGTTTAGAAGTGTTTTACGTACGCCTGTACGTCGTAATTAATAGTAATAATTTAAAAATATTCTTAAAATACATATCTACTTATTAAAACACTTCATAATCTACATATTTTACATCATTTTAACATAATTTACGTGTAAAAATACTTTTTCCAGCTTTTCGGTGCACGTACTCCACAATCGCCACGATTTTTCAAGGGTTTCCGATAATCTGAGGAAAAAAAGGTTCGAACAAAAGATTAACAGTATTCGGATGTCTAAAAATTTCAATACATAAAATTTCGGAAAAAATTTTTTTATAAAAAGTGAGAATCAATTTAATTTTTTAACTGTTACGATATATTTTTGATTTCATAATGTTATAGCTGATGTTAAGACGAATTCGACGGCCTACTACATTATGGCATTCAGCCTATACAGGGTCATCCGTTTTTAAACGGCCAAACGTCAACCAGCTGTAGAGGACCCCAAATGGAACAACTTTCACCCCTAACACTTTTTTTGACTCGAAGTTATTTCATTCAGTCTCCACGGCGTGCCCCATGTAAAAAAAAACCAAGATCCAAAGGTCATACAAAAAAGTTGACTGAATAAAAAAGATGCCCCTATTTATTTTAAACCAAACAAAGGAAAAATCATCAAGATACATAATTGCAGTCCTAATATATTTAATCTTAAGTGAACGCAAAAAATGACGGGTTTTTGCAATTATCTAAAAATCAAGACCGAATCAAAAAAAGTGTTAGGGGTGAAAGTTGTTTCATTTGGGGTCCTCTATAGCTGGTTGACGTTTGGCCGTTTAAAAACTGATGACCCTGTATATAACGCTTAAATAATTTTTTCCGGCTTTTCGGGCCAAATACCCCACTGTGCGACGGTCCCGTGGAAGCTGAACATTTTCAAAGTTGCATCCGCGCGGCCATCGGCACGGCGATCATTCGCTTTTTCCGCGAACAACGCCGGCACCGTTTTACCATAAATATGTAATAATCGGCCGCGCCGCCTCGACAAAGAACCTCGGCGATTCCTCGGCCCGAGGTCTATCGCCTCGGAGCGAGAACATTCTGCGCCGATAAATGGCGGAAAAAAGAGGCGGACGTACCGTCGAACTAAAGGTCGGGCTGGAATACCAGGCCGCCGTGGAAAATAACGGGGATTCCTTTAAAAACGCGAATGTTAAACATAGACGGCCGTAGTTCCGGGTACCGAGGCTCGAGACGCTACTTAAACATTCCTCCCGTCGATGGCGGCATTGTGGCCGACCGCGTTGCACTTTTTCGAATGGTTACCGACAGTTTCAGGTCTCGCGATTTGCAAGCGAGCTCTTCCGTCAACAGTAACTCACCCCAATTGTTGCATACGAATACAAAGCGCTTGAGCGTCGAATACAAAGCTTGCTTGTCAATACTAATGGGTCCTGTTGGACCCATTCAAATTTTTATTTATTCATCGCCGTTACGATTTTGTTTAACCTAGTCAATATTTTGAAGGTCATTTTATATTTTAGAAAATTCTGTCGGAACATTTTGGTTGAGCTTGACCGCTTTTTGAATAGGCATTCTTTCGAACGAGGACTGCGACAGGGTTAAATTTTTGAATGTCACCTTGATACGTACAGCGAGCCGAAAAAGTATTTATTTTGAACTGTTACAATTTCTCCACCCGTTTTATGCAACAGAAATGCGGAACGAGTTCAGTCTTGCAAAGCCCTCGGGGTGCACACCTGTTGACAGCATACCTTTCCTTCAAAGTTTCATGAAACGAGCAATAAGAAGGAGAAGCAAAAATGTTTATTTGCAAAACTAAAACTGACGTTAAAAACACTAGAACAACCGGACCCGTCAAAATGGTGGATTCAGGTTCTGTATGTCGCGATCATTGAGATTGGTAAGACGTGTTCGTGGACAAGTATCGTAATTATTTATTGAGACAATGACTCGGTAAACGCGGTCTTGTTATTTTCAAAAGACAATGCAAACTATCATCGTGGCGAGAAGTTTCTCCGAATCTGTGGAATCTTCGGGATGGAGAGAAAGTTTCTGGAGTACCCTGTGCATCTTCCCATAGAAATTTGAAAAGACGTGGACGGGGGTGACTTCTCCGCTGTCGGCAGGTGCCAGTCGATGCTCCGTTTCGATCCATTGCCCAGCCCCCGAACCCCTGACAAACCACACCGAACCCACCCTTGACATTTTTCACTCGAACACTGACGCGTGCATTGTTCTGTTCGAGTGGTTTGTCTATTTCCGCGGCATTATTTGCCATTGGGGCCTTCGCCCCCACAAAAAGAGTCCCTGCGGGGACTGTAACAGGCGTAACAACCCCGAACAATGCCGCAAAATTTCGGAACAACCTGGTCCGATTCCATTTGTCATTGTGCGGGAGTTGCCTCCTACGAATTGTCTTCTCCTTTCCCTTCGACTTCTTCGAACGAATCCCTTTACTTAGAACTTTGTCGATAATCTTTCACAATCCGTTGCTGAGACGCTGTGTCGTTTTATTAATCCCCATTGGTACCCCCACAGTAATTGGGTGCCTTACCGTAAGGGTTGCTGGAATCCATTCATATAATTATGGTACATTAGGCTCACGCATATCTACAATTTCAAGCATAGCAGTTTAACCTCTTAACTTGTACGCTCGAGTTAATTCGAGCGCGCTAAATAGGCCAAACTGTGCACACTCGAGATAATTCGAGCGGCGTTTATGCTGCTATAATTTTTCACACTCGAATATAATCGAGAATTGAAAATAACAATGTGAAAGCAAAGAAAAAACATCGTTTTATTGATATTTATCATTTGCATGGGATTGTAAGCTATAACACCTATTTATTCAAGAATAAAATATAGCCTTTTTCCATGGAACAAAAGCGCGGTATATCAAAAATTGATTTTTTTGGCCAGTTTTAAAAAAAAAACTGTGCGTTAAGGGGTTAATGTTCTATTTAATGAACTACCGTACCGTACAAGGTGCGGTAAATTTAAATTGTAACACATTCGTCAAAAATGCCTGCACGTCCACAAAGAACCACCAGGAAGTATCAAGAATATTTACAACTCGAGAGAGATTCCTCCACCCAATTTAAAAAACCAAAAAATGTTATTGACAGTTTTACGAAATTTCTGACACGAACGAAACGTTATATTTCAGAAAATCAGAACTAATGCGCACTGTCAGCCAGCAGCTCGACGAAATAAATTCGCCGGCGTTCGCGACAGTCCGAGGAATGCAGGGTCAAGAAAAAGAAGCACGCTAAAACGATTTCTTCGTCTCTCGATATTGCCCCGGATTGAGAAACGGCGATGCACTTTTCACGGCGTCGCTAATTGTCGGCCGGGCAGATTGCCCCATGACGATAATGGCGATCGCACGAGTCCACCAGGAATCAACAGGTGGTTTTATGCGCGCGTGGGCCTAAATTTAGCCGCGACATAACCGCTCCTACTCCCTTTCTTCGACTCCCCCTCCGTCGTCGAATTTGTCTCTTTCTGTAGTCCGCCCTTCGGTGTCTCGCAGTGGTCCACACCGTCGTTCCAGTGGTCCAAGTGTTGGGGAGGGGAATTTCTTCTTTTTTTTTGTTTTGGTGAAAAATAACAAATATTTTTGCCTCTTTCTAGGCCACTTTAGTATGTAACACGCTTTAATCATTTTTATTTTGAAAATATAAACGACATCATAGCGAACATGGACATTCAGAGCTGTTCTGTAACATTCTCAGAAGAACATTAACTCTCGTTTCCTCTTGATTTTGACTTTCCCAAACCTTCCCGTTTGAAACCGAATGCTACCTCGATATTTAACGCGCGGCCTGCGAAACCATGCGTTTTGCTCGGTTGGAAAAATCGTATCGCGGTCGACGCGTGCAATTAAGTGGAAAGTTTCCCTAGGAGGAAGTGGGAGGCACGGTTGGGCGACAATAATCGCGAGCCAATTAGCTATGTAGGAATTCCATTCAGTTGGCGTTGATGTAAGAGACGCAAAGTTGCCGGTGACTTAATCAATGTTTTTCCTTAGTCGATGTGGGATCGACGGAAATGCGTTGGGTTGATTTTTATGCGTGGTGCCGCGAAACGCGAGTGTGCGCCGTCTGGTTTGTACGCGTGAAACGTTATAGATAATAATTCAACCATAAAAATGCAACTCATTCTTGACACTAGAACGACCGGAGCAGTCAAAATGACTGCTTCCTAATTTTTTCTTTTACAATTACTGACATTGTAAAAATGTTTTCATCGGAAATTTTTTAATGAACCTCTTCATTGAAGCACATATTACTGTTATGCGAGACTACCGGACTTATCTATTCTCTATAGATAAGTCAGACAAATAGATGAGTCAGAACTCACGGGCTTTCTCATCTACTAGACTAAGGCAAAATTACTCACCGGTACAGAGATTTCATGTTAAAGTCCAACCCTGCGAAAACTCCGACCTCCACGTCATTCCCTATCTCTAAGGGCTAGTGTCATCCATCCCCACCAAACTTCCATAGTTGTACTCTTATATAAGGCCCTGCGAAAGGGCGCGGACAGAGACAGAGAAGAAGCTACAAGTAGCCCGTCAGTCGACTCGTTTGTTACAAAGTTATTCGTCGTGTACAAAAATCGCTTGTATTCTTGCTTGGCGACCTATTCCCAAATAAACCTAAGTTGTGCTGGAAGAGTTTGGAGTTTATTCGAGGATACTCTTCATCTACCCCTTCCTGCGGCATAACATTACGATAAAAGTTGTCACTGTTACCAAGCAATATACGTCAGTCGCATTTATTGCTCGGTCGTTCTAGTGTTAAAAGGTTATTCCGTGTGAAAGTGTGTACGGAGACTCTTTTGACTGACTGTAGGTATCTCGATGTCCGAAAAAGTCTGTAGGAGGATGGTATCGAGCGGTTTCCAGACGTGTCCAATCGAGGACAATCATTCCGCCGGTAAGGACGACGATGACGGTCATAAGGAAGCGCGAGATCAATCTCTATGGCGGCTAGCCGGACGTCACGCGGGGCAGGGCCAAGCTCGTATCTCGCGCTTCGACGCGCGATTTACAGCTGGCGCGTTGCTTTATTCGCCAACCTGTTCTCCGTTGGTTCGGTCGACGGTTCGCCGAGAGGAACGCTGAACTCGCATTCCTCTTGCAAGTTGCAACGCCGCGCGCCGCGCCGCGCCGCGCCGTACGCGAATCAGATAAAAGTGCACGCTGGAAAGTATACATACACAGTCTACACCGCGCGGCCTCCTCGGAGACTTTGAAGAATCGGAGGAACGATCCCCGGGGATCGCCGGGACGCGGGTGCGTTATGCCCAACCGAGATTTTCGATAGGACAGACCGGCATTAAATTTCCCTCGGATCCGATGCTCCGTCGATTCCTGTTCCCGATCGTTTACTCCCGTCGCACACTGAGACGAAACGATCTGATAGCGATCTGAAATCGTTTTTCGTAATATTCTAAATTAGAAAACAAATCGTGTTACTTGAGAGAGAATTAAACTCCATTTTCTCTATTTCCAGGAGCCTGTAATTTTCATAAAACAGTTCCGGAGTTACAGTTCTAGTAACAATCAACGGGCTATCCTGGTTTTGAATGGCATTTTTTTCAAAAGAACTATTCAATTTTCCCAACATTTCTGGATATTTGAAATAAATTATTTCTTTAAAGTAAAAGCGATCACAAGATTCCACGTGTCCAAAATCATTAAAATTCTTTTGCAACTCCGTTCTTTGCGGATTTTCTGTATAAAATGATTGTCTTTATTATCCGGCTTGGTCCGAAACGAAAGAGGAAATAATCACATTCAACTGGATTAGCCAGTCATAATGAGCTGAGGCGCATTTCGGGACCCTAGATTCTAGACCACAGGCGCATACATAACCGTATAAACTTTTTTGTTTTGTACATGGGAGATTCTGCAAGCTATAGGTGCTAAACTCTCAAGGTTATTGGGATGGAAAATGTTGATATAATATTTTAAATGATATGTAGGTTAAACCGGAATTGTTGAAGTATTGTAGTTCATTTAAAAAATTTAATTAGAGATAGTTGATTAAGTAACCGATCGATTCGACTAGGAATAGAGTGAAATAGTGACAAAGCACCCTCGGACGATCTCTCGCCGTGAACTTCTCATCTGTTCGGTCTCTCCTCGGGGGACTCCGGCTCCGAGTATACCACGGGCATAGAACGTTGACTATAACGCTGGCCAGAAGAGAATACCGGTTCGGAAAGTGCAGTGGCGCCGCTACCCGAGGAATTCGCGTTCGGAAAAAATTGCACGGGTCAGCCGGATTTGAATAAAGCTCGTGTCGCAAAGCTCATTCGACTGGTCCACAACGCGTTCCTTGGATTCCGGACATCGAACAACCACGCGGATTTTTGTTCGGAATCGTGTTCCCTTGCCATTCCGATTTCTTCCGGAATTGCGTCCATTAGTCTCTCCAAGCACCGAAAAAATTGATTCATTTTTGGGACTAACGCCCGTGAGGTTCCGAATAAACGCACTCTTGTTACTTTTATAAAGCGATACAAAATAGTCACATTTTGAAAACTCGAGTCAAAGTTGATGAACATTTAATATGAAAAATTGGGACAAAATTGTCAATATCTTAAAAAAAGTTTTGTGGGGTTTGAAAGGCCTTGTAGTACTATACGTATCTTGTAAAAATCCAATTAACACGTTGACTGCCATGTCACCCATATATGGGTGACGGAATTATTTGTCCAGGTTTTAAAATGAATTTTTACACGTTAATTTTGATATGATACGATACTTTGATTTTATGGAAGTTTTTAGGTTTCTAGTTTGGCAGTCAAAGTGTTAATCGAGTAAACGTACAGCGAATAGAACGTTATGTTCGATTTTACGCTTCAGTTTTAACAATAAATGCATATGTTTAGTAAAAAAATCTGGGTAGTATTTGAAACTACATTGTACTACTGAGTTCTACGACAAAAATGTTTTTCAGATTTTATACTTCGAAAATTGGACTTGTTAACATTGTCTCCGAACACTGGCATCGCGTGCACGTGGCCGGGGCGTTCGGTCTTGCCGCGCGCCGACCAAAAAATTGAAAAACCTTCGAAAACGCTGTCAGAGCGGAGCGAGCCAGGCGTAAATCTGTCCGGAGGGATTCTCGCGACCGAGTGGCCATCGACGAGCGGGGAGCACGCGGTTTACCAGGAAAGATTGAGCGCCGGTTCCAGGAACTCGTTAATAATAATCCGCGGCGGAATTATTTATTTAGTCCATTTGCAGGTTCGGGGTCTGTCTTGGCGCATGACGCCGCCGGTAATGAATCCTTCGCATACGCCGGTGAGTTACAACGGCTCGCGGGGCCCCGGACCGAATATACCTGCCTGGACCGAGCTACAGGACCGTGCAAAAGATGCGCCGCGAGGATAACACTGTCCGGAGAGAGCCAATCGTCCTTTTATTTTCTCGGTTCGTCCGTTCCACCCGCCTTTCCCGCCTTCCACACTCGCCACGCTGCTGCTGCGAACGCGTCTTCTTGTTCTTCCTCTCTCCTGTCTATACACCCTTTGTCCCGGACTTCGCGTTTTACTTTGCTGCTAGCGTCGCCAGCTATTGTTCACCGCGTAGAAAATCGAACGACCGTCTGCGTGAACGTCCCGCGCAAAAATCGTGAGACTTTTTCGTCCCTCCGGAAGGGTTGCTCGGGCTTCGGCGAGTTCGCACGGATATTTTGGTCTCAACCCCTGCCGACTCGCCAACTCACACCTACCAGACGTCTGTGAGTAGATCGTTCGATAATTACTTTTAAACAAATCCTAGTAATTTTTATCTAAATACACTCCGCGACAAAAAGATAGCACATTATCTAATTCTGTTAATTCTCGCAAATACAATCGAATAACAACAGTTCCCGTATTATATATCACCGTTCAGTTAGCAATGAGTTGTATCTGTTCAGGGTAAACACTCGTTTTCTGTTTATAGGTTGAACTTTAAGCCGAAAACGTAAACAGTAGTGCTGACTGCTGCGTCAAAATGATAGCACAAAGTCAAAATTGTGTATTTTCCGTCAGCGTGAAGGCGCCAATCTGTTCACATCGGCGAGTAGTTAAGATTGTTCGTGTTCCGGTGTTGAAATATTGTGAAATTTTCAACAATGGCTCGCGGTAAAAGATTGATTGGTCCTGAAATATTAACAATACACAATTTACGTAAAGAAAATCGTGCTATCAGTAAAATTGCGAAACTGTTGAATCGTAGTCGCAAGGTTATTTACAATTTATTAAAAAATGTAGACGAATATGGGAAAAAAGAGCACGGGTCGTCCAACAGTGACAACTGATCTTCAGCGGCGTGCAATTTTAAGAACTGCATCAAATTCTGCTGCTACTGCAAGAGGGATTGCAGCAAAAGCTGGAGTAAATACCAAAATACGTAATGTACAACGTATTATACAAGAGTGTAAATACATAAAACGCCAAAAATTAATGCGTAAACCACCGCTAACAAAGCAACATAAAGAAGCAAGTTTACAATTTGCTGAGAAGTATTGGAAGAAAAAATGGCAAAAAGTTATCTTTACTGATGAGAAGAGATTTACGTTGGATGGACCGGATGGCTACCGATGTTATTTCCACGATTTGCGTAAAGTACAACAAATTTTATGTAGTCGGCAATACGGTGGTGGTGGAGAAATGGTGTGGGCGGGAATTGGGTACTGTGGACACACTGAAATTAAGTTTGTAAGTGGTAAAACGAATAGTGCAAAGTATATTGATTTAGTCGACGAACAATTGAAGAGACATGCTGTAAAAATTGCGGGCACAAACTTTATTTATCAGCAAGATAACGCAAGTGTTCATACAGCCAAGATTGTAAAAGAATATTTTACTCGGGAAAATATTAAAATTTTGGAATGACCAGCCAGGTCTCCAGATTTAAATATTATAGAAAATTGCTGGGCCCATTTAGCCAGATTAGTATATGCCGGTGGAAGACGATTTCGAACCCTTAACGAATTAAAAATCTGCATTGAACGAAACTGGGCAGCGTTAAGCAGGAAATTTGTTAAAAAATTATATAAATCTATGCCAAAACGTTTAGTGGCAGTTATACAAACAAAAGGCGGAGATACGAAATATTAAAACATTATTTTTTTATACATATTCTTATATTTTAGCTATTTTAAGAAACTTGTGCTATCATTTTGACGCACCGATTTTTCGTTTAACACATTCTCCAATAAAATTGTTTCTTCACGTAATAAATGCGTTAAAACATATTGAAGTAATTGGTTATTCTGATTACGCAGTATACAGGTCACTAACAATGTAATGTACTACTTGAAAAGCTAAATACCATTTATCTCTATAGTGTGCTATCTTTTTGTCGCGGAGTGTATCAATCGCAAGAGAAATTGTGTTACTCGATCGTACTTCGAGCGTGCTTAATAGCATTGTTCTCATTTTCCGAAATACTTGTAGAGGCATCGAACGAATCCGAGGTACGTCGCATCGCCAATTAAAATCTTGCCGAGTTAATGAAGCATCGCGGCGCCCGTTCCGCGTCGATTCACGGTCGATCCCTTGTATTCCGTATTTCGTCGAGGCGTTGTTCAGTCTCCTCCCTCTCTCTCTCTCCTCTCTCTCTCTCTCTCTCTCTCTCTCTCTCTCTCTCTCTCTCTCTCTCTCTCTCTCTCTGTGTCTGTCTTTTTGACTCGCCGCGAGGCAGGCAGAGAGACGAGGCGGGTTCCTCGTGTTTACCGATCCTTTCCGTTTCCGCAAATATTGGCGACCGTGGGACGATTCGTGGGAGGCGCATGGCTCGGGACGAGCAAAGAAGGATTTGTCGGGCTACGAACTCTTTTCTCCTTGATTATCTTCAACGGAACATGACCGTTGCCAGCAACGCTTCTTTACTATTGTACCCTTAATTTTCCGTGGTCTGCTCGTGCTCACCTGCGTCGACTTAACTCTAGACCTACCAAGCACAATACATGTAAAAATTAAACGTCTTATAGGAGGGAGAAGATTGACTTTACTTAAACTTTGTACGATTTTCATAATAATATGTGCATAAATGAAGAAGCGAATTCGGTAATTTCCTATGAAAACGTTTTTACAATTTCGATAATCGTGAAATAGAAAACCGGTCATTTTGACCGTGGTAGGTTTAGTGTTAAACTTGTGCCTCGGGTGACTGGAACTTTTGCATAAATCCTTGCATACCGTTCAAGCATATACAATTCCAGGAACAATAGGATTCCAGGAACTCATTCGTACTTTCTCGACGAAATGAGTAGCGATGGAAACTTTAATATTTTCGAATTTTATTCGATCTTTATTTGTTTTAAGGACGGATTTTTAATTCTCTTACCTCTGATGCACAATTCCAGGCTCACGAGAAAAGCGATTGTGCAGATATATTACATATGGTGGTGAGCAATAAAATTGTACAATTTTTTAGAAGCTTGTTGAACAGCATGGAAAATTCAATACTATGGAAATTATTTAGATGGTAATAAAGACGATTGCGCAAAAATAGCATTGTACTATCTCGAAACACGAACAAAACAAATCTATATAACATTCGGTCCATAATAACCTGCGTCGTCTCACGAATCGTCTAAAATTGACGGCTCTAAACGCGAGTACTCATTACGGCGATGCAATTTCTATGCAATACGTAGTTAGCAGCATTAACTACTACAGCGCATGTTAAAACTCTGGGATAAAACGGAAAAAAGATAGGTTTCTTCGCATGCGAAATGCATTACGACGAAGCGAATGGCCCGATGCCTGCGTTGCGCGTATGGCAGATTACCATCTGTCCGCTATTTCAGCGAAAATGACGTTGTACCCGAGGACAGGTTTGATTCTCGGGTACGACTGTTACCGGTAGCTTCCGTGACTAATCGGGCGGTAAGTTCGAGAAACGTTAGATAGGAGGATTAGACGTCGGGGCCTAGGAATGTGGACGCGGCAAGAAGCGCGACTACTTTCAATTACCGCGGCGGAATCGGCATTCCGCGGATCAGCCCCGACGGTATCGTTGCTTCGGGGATTAAAAATTACTCGGAACGTCGGAACTTGTGTAAGCCGGCCGATGATGGCCGGCATTCCTCTGAAAATCACCGCGGCTCCCACTCCGCTCCGACGACCGCCATAAACGCGGCAAAAACCGTCGGTGACGGCACGTCGCGAAAGACCTTGCTCCAAGTGTTTAACTAGACCTCGTTGACACGTGTCAATAAACATTCTATGTTATTGGCCTCTGATAAAGCGATTTCTCCGCGGCACGGCACTCAACGGCACGCGTAAAATCATGCGCTTGCAAAAGTTTTTCACTTTTTGGCGAGCTAACGAGTCGAGCGCTGCGTCTCGTCGGTCAACGGTGAACCACGTTCAACTTTTTGTACCGTGTCGGGCGCACGTTATACTGTTAAGTCATCTCGCAAGTGGATTGCGGATTTTTATGCAAAATAAGAATTGTCTACACTAATTGAAAAACACAGGAGCCACGGGGACATTGACTCCATTTTCCAATAATATTGGATTGATTTTTGGGAAACGCTGCAAATTACATAAAACCACGTGATACCATTTAAAAAATAGTGTGAACTACTTAGAAAATAGCACAGAGTTGCATGGTGGAAAATTACCTCGAAAGTATCATGAAACTGCGTACCACGAAAAAAAAATATCGATGACCTTCTCACAACCTTGGAAACAGCGTGAGAACGTATCGAGCCACTTGAAAAAGAACGTCGATGGTTGCCAAGTAACTTTAAAAATAAAGTCAAATAACAAATGCCTAAAAATTCTACATTACATTTTAGATAATAATACCTCCTAGTTTGAGAATAAAAAAATCATTTCAGACGATTCTATTTTTGTCAGCAATGGCAACCATCCATCGATGTGCCAATAAAAGGCGTTTCAAAAACAGCGAATAACTCTGCCATTTCTTAAATTTTGTTCTGAAAGAAATTGCAGAATATAGTTAAGAGTTAATATCACTGTAGAAGATCGGAATTTTTCAATTATTAACCCCTTAACGCACAGTTTTTTTTTTTAAACCGGCCAAAAAGAATCAATTTTTGATATACTGCACTTTTGAATAAGTGTTATAGCTTAAAATCCCATGTAAATGATAAATATCAATAAAACGATTTTTTTTTCTTTGCTTTCACATTGTTATTTTCAATTCTCGATTATATTCGAGTGTGAAAAATTGTAGCAGCATAAAATACAACGCCGCTCGAATTATCTCGAGTGTGCACAGTTTGGCCTGTTTAGCGGGCTTGAATTAACTCTCGAGCGTACAAGTTAAGGGGTTAATTATCCTTAAAAGAAATTTAGACGGTTAAGGTGATGTACCCTTTTGAAACGACCACGATATTGCACAAGACAAATTGCACCGATGCACCAAAGGACAGAGCCGGTCGGCGACCGCCGTTAACAATTCGCGCGTAACGGCAGGATAATTGACCGGGCCGCGTCGAATAACAACGAAACGCGCGGGACTATCGTCGATCGATTCGATTGTTGCGTTTTTTCCGCGCGCGATCGCCGCGGTTGGTGCGTTCCGGTTCGGGGCGGGGCCCGTCCTGCCCCCCACCCCACCCCCAGATGGGTCCCAACGATCGCTTTTTTCCAGCGATCCGGCCAATTTCTTGACACATGTTCGCCGGTGCAACGCTGAATCACGGCGGAGCGGCTTTTTATGGGAAAGCCGCGAGGGCAGTTTAAAAGTCAGCGAGCTAGCTACTTTCACCCGGGCCGGGCGCCGAAAAACAGCCGGTCCCGAGATTTTTTTGGGAATTAACCGGAGCAAAAGTCAGCATACGTCTCGAGATTACGACGTGCGGTGAGTAAAGTCCGGCCGGGATCAAAACATTAGCCTTTCTTCTGGGCCGGGGGCCCCGCGCAAGAACCGAATCGCCGAATAACAAGTTGGTACACCTGCCATTCGAACCAGGAATCCTTGTAATTTTTTCTCAGCGCGTCCACCGCTCGCGTATCGACTGTTCCTTCGTCTATTAAATCTATCACGCGACCTGCTCATCTTCTCAACAACCCGCCGCGATTGTTTCCAATGGGGATCACCTGGACTCCTATATTTCCATATTGCTCTTTCCCGTTTTCTCTTCCGGGAGCAGGACCGTTTTTCCACGCTGCCCTCGGGCGACCTCTGCTCCGACTTTTCGGGAACGTCACTCGAAATCCCCGAGGAGCCCAGCCACTTTGTAGTGACGAAGAGAGGCACGGAGGGTACATCACCTTCGCGTGTTTACCTCCTCGGCAACCGGTTCTCCTGCCTCCCTTTTCCCTCTCACCTGGCCGGCCGTCTTCCTCTCTCCGCCGGCGACCGTTTACCTGTGCTCAGCCTCACGTAGAACCTTCTCTGTTCGCCTCTTCGTCTCTCGTGGTTCGTTCCCTCCTCTTCGTTCGGCGTCCTCGTCCGTCGCAGAGGATCCTGGCGATGCTCGTCGATCCGCCTGTCTCGTTCTCCTCTCGGCACCGCGGTATTCAAATGACCTCGGATGATGAATATCCCCGTCTCTCTCGGCCCGACGGTAATTGCCGCTATTTCTGTCCTTATTTTTGCCCGCGGTGCGTATGGCTCCGCACGAACCAACATGTACAAGCACGCACGTACTCTCGCGCGATCTCCGCTCGGCTCTCTCCGCTTCGCTCCTTTCTCCTCGCCGCGCCGCGCCGCGTCGCGCCGCGCGTTCCCTCTTTTTCTCCGGGCTCGGTGCGGCTGCATATGCGCGAGATACGTGCCGCGCCGTTGCCCCTTATCTCCGGGAATTTCGCAAGGAGCGCGGATAAATTGCGCGCGGAAACCGAGCCGAGCCGAGCCGACCATCCCTGGTCCCTCTGGCGCTACCTCCGAGCACGGGAGGTGCGAACCTATACCCAGAACTGAAACCTGCCGATTATCTCGCCTCGCTCGGAGGCCACGGCTACCTCGAAAATGAGCCTAGAGATCCCTTCCATCCTGGCGAAACCCAAAGCGGAACGCTCCCGCTCGCGATTTTTCCTTTTTCGGTTCGCGATCGCGCTCAGGATCGCATGGTCGGGAACGCATCGGGTCGAGACGAGTCGGATTTTCGAAAACTCTCGGGAATTCCGATATTTGAGAATTTTAAAATTTTCGGGAACCCGTCCCAATCCCGAATAAAATTCTCGACCTGTTCCGACCCGACATTTTCGGGTTCTCGCACACGTCTAATTATTAACCGTGTAGATAACAAATTTTTGGAATCTTATGAAAGGATAATGGGCGAGGGGGCGGGGCGAAATGAATTTTCAATCGTTCAAAGAATCAGCATTAAGATAAAGATCCATTAGGTCAATCTTTATCCGTAGGCTCTGAGAAAGTTCGAAAAAAATTCGTGACGCAACGCGGTTGCCACAAGCTTAGGATCAAGGTCAGAGAAGGAGCGATCAAAGGAATTAATGTAGATACTAAGGGTAGAATTACGCTAATTTGATTCTTTCACCGCAGGTCGGAAGATCCTTGATGAAGTATCAGTATTAGCACATTTTTTTTTTAAACGGTGGCCTCGGATGAAATTGATCCATTCACGATGAAATACGTTCGCTCGCTTAAATCTCCAACGGTCCGTGAAATTCTGGTTCTTCTCGTAACAGCTGGCTGTACAAATGAATTCGTGGGCCCCACAGCTAATCAATTGTAATTTCAATATATGTTTAAATTTATTATGTGCCTCGCTGGACATTGTCCAAATGGTGAAACATCATGCACACGTACAAAACGCTACCGAGCACGATGCCATCCAACGAAGAACATCCGGTTCAAATTCGGCAGATCTCCCCTAATCGCAACGATTCCTCTCACTAGACATTATTGACTCGTCACTGGAAAAAAAGCAGCGACCTCGAGGTTTTCTCCCGTCGCCTCCTTATTTATCATCCTCGCGACTCTAATCGGCCATGTTTCTTGCTTACGGTGATAATGAATGTTTTCGCGCGTCTGCGTTACGCAAGCCCGCGATGCTTCCAACGATTCGGTAGAGGGCGAGAAATCGCGCAAGAAACTCCATAAATTTCAGTGCGAGAACACCGCCGCGCCGTATCTCGTTACATAAATAGCCAATTAGGCACGCGAGTGCGCGCGCGCGCGCGCGTTTCCGAGAGGATATCGTGCTCGTCGATCAATCCTCGTCGCGGAAACGCGATTTGGAAAATTTACGAACGCCACTCAAGATACGAGGCTCTCCGCATCGATTTTTACTGTTTTAAGGTGTACTATAGTAACATAAAAATCATTCCGGATGGGACAGTGTAAGGAATGAGGAAATGGAATTCGTATGGGGTGCCCGCGGTGTCTCGTGTCTTGTCAAAGAACAGAAGCCTGGACGAAAGTTCAGTCGATCGATCTGAAATGCAAATGCTGCGCGGTTGTCCGTTTAACCTTTTCGCCGCGGAGGATCAGGTATATTATCAGGCTGCGCGGGCACCGATATCGTCGCATTCTATCCGCGTCGTTGCTTCCCCATTGCATTCTCACGCCATGGTTATTGCAAGAGTATTCGCGTTCCGTTCGTGGTGGCTGTCATTTTTAAACGTCCGTCGCGGGAACTCGAACTTCAAAATTTTTGTTACAATTGAGCCCCTTAGTTGACAAGTGAATCAAGTCCCTTTTCTTAATATTGTAGAAATTAGACTTCCGTGTAATATCGTACAAAAAATTCAATACACAATGTAACTTCATTGTAACCACATAAAGCGAAAGAACAGTAATCATGTCATTGTAACTGAAAATAAAATCCATATTGTTTTCAATAGTAAACAAACAGTAAGGTAACGAATAATGAAGTGCCATTATTGCACTGAATTGTGATACCACTTTTGTGTGAGAAAGTGACTTACGCCATATGGCTATTAATGTATTCATAATCATAAGTTACACAAATGTCATTTTTAATGCACTACAAGTTTACTGTATACTATGTATTAAAGAAATTTATTCGTTGCTGGATTCTTCACCAGTCTCTCCAATTGTACTGGTCTTTAATGCTTGAAAAAATGCATGATGAACTGGAGGGATAAATTTCAGCAAATCTATCATGTCCTTCTTTTTGGCCTCAGAAACAGGACGCACAGATGGATATAAATTTTCCTGCGTTATATTTTTCAACTGCAATGGCCTGCCACACCGAGCACGCTGAATATTTAATATTTCATACTTAACATCCACAGAAATCGTAGTTTTATAAAAAATATCAAATTGTTTTCCGCGTTCATAGTGTAACCATTGAATGGTGAACCAATTTACAGTTTGCCGTAATGTATTTTTCTTACGCTTTGTTATTGACCGCGTATTAAATATATCTCGATACATGTGCTCTTTTACTGATAGTATGTTTAATTCAGAGCATTTTTCTTTATACAATCTATACATTTTATGAATATTGAGATTTTCATTCGGATACTGTCAGTTTAGATTGTGTTCACGTGTGTAATGAGATACATTAGCAGGAAAACTTTGAATATGATCACAAACATTTTTAATAGTATCTTCGCTAAGTTTACGCGGATTTGCTGCTTTACCTCTATTGTCATTTCCAACAGTTTCACCTTCTGCATGTTTTATTATAGCTCTGTTCACGCGTCCCTCACTGGCACCAAAAGTTTGCAAAAAATACTTCTTACATACAACACTGGTAGAGTCACCAATATTGGGTAAACAGTATACGTTACTGCTACTTTTCATACATCTACTTTCATCTCGTGGTCGTCTTCTTTTTATAGGTACACTATGTATAAGTCCACAAAGATATGCATTTTGTGTGTCAAAGGATCCCATTTTCCAAAAATTATAGAAGTGATTCTTCCGTGTTTCTTCGTCAACTTTGTCTGTACATTTTTTCTGGCATCCACAGTCTTTGTTTTCAAACTTTTTCGCAGGAACTATATTATTGTTCCGGTTTACGTATTCTGCACCCGAATTACGAAGTCGTTTTGCAACATTCCTAGCACAGCCATCACTATTTCTTACTCTTTTCCGACTTTTTGTACGATTTGCGTTAACGTTAATCATTTCGAGCAAATATAATATATCACAATGTTACTGATACGGAAGCTAATAAGATACTAAACAGTTCTAGAAGTTAATGTAAACATGAATGACCCTCGTCGGTTTTAGTAAATACGAAACGATTGTCGCGTGTACATATACCAGTTTCCTTTAATCGAATGTAACAGTAGAGTAAGTCCATATGTTCCGTGGAATAACGGAGTAAGTTCAAGAGATTGGACTTATGCCATTATTCAAGATATTGTTACAGTCACTTTATTTAGGATGTAAAATTGAATCTTATTTTTTATTAGCATAAAACAAAGTATACACAAATTAATGTGTTAAATAAAACAAGTATTCTTAATACTTACTATTTCTGTAAAAACCCCATTTTTCGTAATTTTGGACTTATGCCACTTGTCAACTCAGGGGCTCAATTATCATCCACACGGATAAAAGCGATGGTTCCAAATACGAAATCCGGCTTGTCTATTCCTGAAACCCACTGCTTGTCTATCTTCGCAAATTACACGAAATGACGAAAAAATTAAAATCTTTCAAATCGAAGCGTATGAAAACTGCCAAAGGATATTTTGCACAACTGTTTCCAATGTGCGCGCGAGGGTTAATAATCTTCCGGGGACAGAAAAGGATACTCTTCTTCTCGAATTCGAGTGCCCGACCCTGACTAGCTCATCCACGAGAGACAAAAGGTTGCACACGTTGGACTACAAGGTTACCTGCACGTACCAACACGACTGTACGTTCGACTGACAGATTGAAATGACCGACGGGCCATTAATACTTGCTGTTATTCAGCATGCGAGGCTCTGGCACGAAGGGATCACGGGAACTTTATGGATATGATTGCTGTTTGCCCCGTAGCTACCCATGCACGTTCGTGCGTATGCACGGGTCGTTCCGAAAGCAACGCTCGAACCTTTTCGGTACGGGGAATACGAACAGCCTCTGCCGAGGTATTCTTGATTGCACCTTAATTTGTTCGACTTTTCCTTGAATAAATTTCATCTCGCTTTCGTAAAAATCACCGTTACCTTATTGCAATCTCATCCGGTTAATTGCATTCGCAAGCGAACAAAGTTTCTTATAACGAACCGCACGTGAAACGCAACGTACATACTTTATTTACTTCGTAATAGTACCCTGCTGCTATACTGACATATATTTTAATTGGATAATGAATTTATTCGATAAAAATTGCTTGTAACGTTTGTTGATACCACCGTGGCTAAGAGTTGAAATTGATACTCCAAAACTGCAATTACTTATGCATCAAGTTAATATGTATACAGTGATTTCTCTATATACAGTCGGCCACGAAAATATTCGGACACCATTATAGTTTTGACTATTATAGTCCGTTCTTCAGAAATTTATGCAATAAAAAGAAACCGAGGTTTCACGTATGTTACTATGCAGTGTATAGTTAACAAAAACATAAGAGGTATTTATTTACCATAAGTGATTACATAAATAAAAAAATAAAAATGGAAAGTACGCTCGTTTTCATGTCACAAAAATATTCGGACACTTGCTATACTTCTCAAGTTTCCAGGTTCCAGGAACTGACTGAAACAATGTTTGTAGACATATCATTCATATTATGTACAGAGTATGTTAGAGGTCGAATATTTGTCAGTCTTGCTCAAAATTTGTGCGAAATGGATCGGAAAAGTAAGAACACGTCGTTTGATATGCGACAATTAGTAATTTTTCATCGAGGAAAAGGGAAATCGATTCGCAAAATTGCAAATTTATTAAATATTAGTAAGAGCACGGTACGGGATATTGTGCGACGTTACAAGAACGAAGATAGAATTGAATCTATCCCTCAAGGCGGACGCAAACCGATCCTCAATACTCGTGATAAACGCTCCATATAATTAGGAGAATCAAATGTGATCCTCGGATAAGTGCTCCAAAGTTAGCAGCTGAATTAAATAATGACTGTGGAATATCAGTGCATCCGCAAAACATAAGAAGAGTGTTACGATTAGAGGGCTATAATCGAAGAATAGCTCGAAAAAAGCCATATATTAACGCGAACAACAGGATGAAGAGACTGAATTTTGCAAAAAACTATATTTCGAAGGAAAGTCAGTGGTGAGAAGACGTAATTTTCGCGGACGAGTCCAAATTCAATATTTATGGAAGCGATGGAAGAATTAGAGTATGGCGGAAATCGAAAGAAGAATTAAATCCGAGACATTTGCAGCCGACTGTGAAACACGGTGGTGGGTCTGTGATGGTGTGGGGCTGTATTTCGGCCCATGGAGTAGGCGAATTAGTTTTTATCGACGACATCCTCGATAAAAATAGGTATCTGCAAATTTTGCAAAACAATTTAAAAAAAAGTGCTGATAATATGGGAGTTCAAAGTGGGATAAAATTTTATCAGGATAAGTACCCAAAGCACAAATTGCGTATTGTGCAAGAATTCTTATTATACACTTGCAAGAATGTGCTCCACCCACCACCGCAATCGCCAGATTTGAATCCCATTGAAAATTTATGGGATGAATTAGATCGCCGAATTCGAACAACTCCCATAAACAATAAGAATGAACTAAAAAGACGTCTGCAAGAAGAATGGCTACGTATTGGGCAAGATTATTTAAAAAGAATAATTTGTAATACGCCAACGTGATTACGGTACGTCATAAAACATATGGGATATCCAACAAAATATTAATTTATAAAAACAAGATTTATATATAGTGTTATAAACTTAGTTTTGATAGTGTCCGAATATTTTCGTGACATGAAAATGAGCGTACTGTCCATTTTTCTTTTATTATTTATGCAATCACTTATCGTAAATAAATATCTCTTACGTTTTTGTTAACTACACACTGCATAGTAACATACGTGAAACCTCTTTTTGTTCTTATTGCATAAATTTCTGAAGTACGGACTATAATAGTCAAAACTATAGTGGTGTCCGAATATTTTCGTGACCGACTGTATGTCGCCAAGGCTTGGATGATAAACGACGCGGAATTACCCACACTACCGCGGGGAATACCCCATAGGGGGCCACGATACACGACGCTGGCAAGACCCGTGTTGTTGACATATACAGAAAAGGTCCGTCTGCAAAAATGTTGTTCTGATATAAAATGCAAAATAAAAATGTTCCAAGTCACTTGTGAGGAACAAAAATAAAATGTACTTTTCCTCCTAGTAATTTTAATACCTCGGAAATAGCGTAATAGTGCTCTTAAATTGCTCTAATGTCTTCCCAGTTCTGCTACAAACGCATAAAATCCGCAGTATAATGGTCAATTACGGGAATCGACGTGTGTTTTATTATTTTGTTGTTATTATTTTGTGTTGTGTTTCATTACTATTGTATGAAGCAACGTATCACGCTGGACCGTGGACATAGGAGTCGCAGCGCAGCTTCGGCGGATCAGTTTCGCGTTAGGAACCGCTGACTCAACTCTCCTGGGAGAGGTGTCTCCGAGTGTCTAGCCGAGTTCGCCCACATAAGACCCGGTTCTACGCCTGTTGCTTAGGCGTACAATTGCCCGGGAACGCGCCAGAACGATCGGCGATTAGGCAATACTCGCCATTTTATAATTGTTCCCTCGGCATGCGCCGGCTGTTCTCCACCGACGTGCTCGCCGATTTCAACACAAGCCGCCCGTTTATTAGAACCTGCGTTTCGCGCGATCGATTCCCGCTCGAGAGCCTCTTTTCGTGGAAGAACCTAAAAACCGTGACTAACCTTCCAAAAAGTCTACGTGGAATTTTCACGCGCGACTTTGACTCGACTTGGAATTTGAATACCGTGAGTCGCTACAGGGCCTCAAGTAACAACGCGTTTCCAGCCAAAGAACTGCCATAAAACCTGTAAATGGTGGATTATGTAAGCTAGACTTTTCTCGAAGAAAGTTTTAAGTGTTAAGTTTAAGGACTCAATATTTGATTTGATTTAATTCGTGGGCTACGTAACGCGATGAAACCTCTTCGTCAAAAGGACTCGTGGTAAGCGTTCAAGGACTTTGTTCGAAGAACTCTTAGCACCTACTAACGTAGCTAAGCTATGCGTATAGCGAGTGAATGTTAAGCCCTATTTCCATGCGAGTAACGCACTATGGTCATGTTATGTTCATAAATAATATGAGCATAGAATAAAATATAATGTTATTCAATTGCAAGTAATACAATAGAGAAATAATTTCTAAAACAATGGAACTAGGTTTTGTTTGCGGGCAGAGGTATTGCTGATTTCCTGGACGTACCGTAAAAATATAACTGCTATTAACGATTGCATTAATATGTTTGTTTAATTGCAGCCTGAGAACGGATCTCCGAAGCGTCGAAAGTTAAATACAAACCGCGCGACGTACTTTACGATCACACAAGCCGGAGCATGGAGGCAAACGGATCGCGTGTCGTTATGCGTGCGATTAATTTTAATCACGCGCGTGAGTGGTTTCGCGACGCATGTGTACCTGGATGTTCTTGAACGTTGATCGAATTTCGCGCACGCGAGTCTCTCGTCGTAACGCTTGATGGGAACTTTATGTTGCTTCCCAGCGTCGTTGCACGTGCATCGTCCGTTTCGCAATGCCTCGTTCACATTGAAATAATCCTGGCCGTGCATTGTTATCGTTATACAAGGGGGCAAGGAGGCACAAAAGGTACCCGATTAACTTTTAGTCGACTGTTTTCCAAAAATATATTAAGTACTACAATTTATGGCAAAATCAATAATTTTCAGTTGATATTAAGCACCTACGAAAACCTTGAAAAATTTTGATCTATTAATACCTGTATGTCCCGCATCATTTCATCCCCCTGCTAAATCATAGTTTTCGCGGCATTTATGTAACCGCAGCGAGGTAGTATAAATCCTGGCGTGCGCCATATTTCATCGTTTCTTCGACGTCTGACCGAACCCTGTATTCGGAGTTTCGTCATAAACTGTCTGCAGACCTGTATCAACCTTTCTTCCATTACTCTAGCCTCAAAAATCATTATGAAGTCAAAAAAAAAAAAATGGATTTACTTAACGTCACCTGGGTACAGACCTGCGTGCTTCACTTTGTTTCAATTCAAGCAAATCGATTTAAAGGATATACTATCCAAAAAACGTTCTGTTATTTTCCAGGACATTCGTTCTTTTAGAATATTCTAATAGTACTTAAAAGTACTATTATATCCAAGTGATTAAAAATATTATGCAAGGAAATACACGTCGATGTAGCTCTCGTATTCTGAAACGAATGCAGATAATTTTTGTTTTGCGTAAAACTCCGCAGTTTAGACATAACCTACAGCTGGCTATCATCTACGATAAGGGAAATATTTTCAATGATTCTATATCCTGTGAAAAATCTTTCCCACGAATTTTATCTACATTCTACTCTATCCACTAGCGAGGAAAGAGCCAAGTTCAGACAGCCCGGGATTAGTGTCGCCGGACGGACCCGATCCCGCGACGCTAATCCGAGCTATCGTAGTCTCGGAGAAAACGCGAAGAGCGGGACGGAACCGGAGACACCATAAAGCACAGGGGCCATGGGAGGGGAGGAGGGGTTCTCGGCTCCGATATCGTTCCGTTCGTGTTTACGTTTTCTACATTCCTGTACGTGGCGGATGCTGAAGTATGCGCGCCTCTACGACGGAAGAAGACGCGTGTACGGTGTACGCGCACACGCTCGGCCAAATATATATGGGGAACGATAGGTGATATAAAGTGGTAATGTCGCGGGGCACCGTGAAACATAGCTGATTGGGGCCTGGTCTCAGCTGCGGGGCTTATCGCTCCCTGTACCCGGCGCACATCCATCCTGCAACGTCGGTGCATAGGTGTGCGACTGCGATGGGATTGAAACCGTCTCGAGAGATCTCGGGTCGACGAGTGAAACTCGAGACGCCTCAAATACGCTCTACGAGCACTATTGTCATGGAAAGTCTTGCACGTTTCTTTTAGAACCCTCCCCCACCGCGCCCAGCCGAGTTTCTTGAACTGCTTCGGAGGCCTTGGCGGCAGGATAACGAGAGGAATGGAGTATTAAAACGCACATGCGTGTCGCAACGTTGTTTGATAGCGTACTCCGATCCCTTTTTGCGTCCCATTACGCGTACGTTTTACGTCCGCCATTTTATATTCCGGTGTCTAGCGGAAAAAGGCTGCGATCATCTTGAAAAGTAATTTTTTCAACTTGGATTTGCGAGACAAATGCTTTATTTAATTTTACACGTGCAAATGCGTACAGATCAAACGACATTGGTTCCGTTTCCTTAATGTCCCCAGACATTTGTATCTAAAAAAATCATTTAATTTTCTTTTTATTTTTCTAACCTGATATTACGCGAAGAACATTTTCAGGAAATAAAGTGAAATTACTCGTTAATTATTAGGTTTAGGGCGAATGAAGGTCAATACTTTTTTACTCAGAATTCGACATTCTTCCATATTTTGGTATAAAAAATATAGTATTTCATTTAAAAAAACAAAGTCGACCTTCAAATCTCCGAAACACTTCCACCTGCAAAATAAATAAATACACTAAATAGTGTACCCGTTCAGGCCATGAAACTTCTGTATACAAAACTTTTTCGTGCAACGCATCCTTTGGAAGTTATATGGGTGTGCAAGTTGCATGGACCACCCTGTATATAGATTTATGTTTAGTTGAAGTTTACGTTTAAGTTGGTGATAAGCCAGGTGTAATTGAAAATGGAAAAGCGGCGATGGAAGGAGGGAATTGATGTAAGAATTTGTAACCCATAGGGGAACCAAATACAGTATTAAACTACAAGCAACGAGGTCAAGGAGCCGTTAGTAGAATTGGTTTTTTATCCCCGCGGACCCATTAGCAATAAAAGAAGGAACTTCATCGAACTCTCGTCCTAATGAATTGAATAAAAATGAGGGTTCACGTTCGGTTTCCTGAAAGCAGTCGTTGCGATTGCCCGTTTAGGCGAAACATTTTTGCCGAGCCTGTAGAACTGTATCCAGGGCATGTCTTTATTCGTACGATAGTTTAGCACTTTATTGTCGATTGCCGAACGCGATCGGAAAATACTGGTATACGGGGGTAACGAAGCTGTCCGGTCCGTGATAGGCAGCACGTGGGCGTCCTTTCCTTTCCAATAATGTTTTACGCTTGTACCATTAACTTCTAGCAATGCTGCACTTTCTAAAATCTTTTTTCCAGTTCTACGTACTCTTGCGCTGCAGTCTTCCTTCTTGGTCAGGCATTCTACCATTGCGTTCCTCAAAACAGAACGAACATTCTAATATTTAGTCAATATTATAAATATTATTATCTACTATTTTCAATCTGTTCACTTTATTGAAGAAAGAAAATACTTTCTTTTCGTGCTTTTCATTTCTTGCAACTCGTATTGTCGTATTAACATGTTCCCTCGAATACTTTCGATCAACGTTGATTTACGAAGAATCAACTGCGTCTTCTCAGCAAAAAAAAAAAAAAAATAGAACGAAGATTTCCTGAACCTAAGGGAGTCGAGGCGAGATACGAAGCTCGGTGACTTTTCTTTACATCGATATATGTATATATCGATATATATATATATATATATCAATATTTGAACGTGATAAAAAGCGTCGCCAAGATAATACGTTACTGGAACGAATTTAGCCTGAAATGCACAGAACCGAGATAGACACTTTTTTATCTGGCCTTCTGGAATTTATATAAAATAATTTTTTTATACTGAAGAAATTGTTTCATTTATCGATGTTTTTAGGCCATACCCCTTAACGTGAGAAATATTAAATATTTTCTCAAATTTAGCGATTAAATACTTTCCGGGGCCACTGTAATTCCCGTTGCCATAAGGTCAAGGTAACAAAAGCACCGGAAAGACGAGCCTGCCGTATCAGTAGACCCTCCCACGCGATCTGTTCCCGCGATCGCGTCCGAAACGCGAAATATCGACTCGGTCGCGATTTACGTCGTAGTTCGCGGGAATAATGCGTCGTAGTACACCTGGCGATAAAGCATCTGTGTGTAATTCGATTATCTGCAACGGTTATTGCATCGGTATCGGGTCGGCGCGGCCAGCCAATCGGCGTCGCGGACTCGGTGGTCCTTATCGCGTCCCGATATCGATGTTTCCAGCCGTATGTTCAACTCAAATATTGCGAATCGCTGGTCCGATACGGTTTTGCTTACCCGCGGCCAGCGTGTAAATTGTAAATCGTTCGTGCCCGCGTTCCAACGTGCAGGTAAACAAGATCTAAGGACGATCGGGATCGGTGCGGCGCAATTCGCGAATCGTGTAGCACGTTTCTCGACCATGGTTATCGGTCCCGGGGGACCTTGAGCCGCCGGAAGTCAGCCTCGATTTGTGGGTGTGATTCGGGAAACATTCCTCGCGAACTGGTCAGCTACTATAGCAGGTCTAAAAATTATTTAAACACTATATTTCTGATTCTCGCAAAATTGTCGACATTTCAATTCTGATAATTTCATTGAAAAAATATTACAACGATAAACTTGGACTCATTTTAAAGTTTGAAGCCTCTACTGCCACACCCCTTAGTTCATTTTTGGAGACTCGACGATGACACAAATTCGAAATTCTGTAGAAACGTTGGAAAAATTATCACGTATGTTTTACAGCAATGACATATATTTCACGCTAGTACAGATGTCAAGTTGTGATAATATTACTGTTAATACTGTCAAACTGAGCAAAAGAACTTCGACTCTACAATACCGATGATTTTCGTGGTATTACGAATATAGCAAGTACGGAGTGGTAACGTAATGAACATAATGTAATAAAATTTTCTCCAGATAACTACTCCCGCTTTCGAGATAATATTCTGCCTGACCGTATACCGCCGACTGCTTACATCACTCGATTTCCGAGTCTCTTGGTTATCTGAGAAAATATTTTGTAAGTTGTGGGTCTACGACCGATGCGAGTTACGTTTTTATCTGCGACCGTAAATAAAGCAATCGTAACTTGTATTACTCCTCAGAGTTTGTAATTTGATAAGACTGATAGCAATTTTTATTGTTTCAACCGGCTTGAGCAGATTTGACAAATCAGATACGTTATAATTTCCTTATGTCACGAGAACAAATGAACTCTTACGTCAATACCTGGGTACATACATTCAATTTGTCTTCAGAATTTTGTATATTAACAAATAGCAAGATTGATATAGGTTTCTACTTTTTTGGATAATTATAAATTCATTTACATTTGACATATAAAGGTGTGTGTTGAGGACAACGAAGTCTATCAACTTGAATGTTAATGAACGTGAAACAAATTTTGGTTGCTGATACAGAGTGCCTAACTAGACTATCCAAAATTCGAATTTGTTTATAAAAGAATAAATGTGCCCATAATTATGAAAGTGGTCTAAGTTAAAATTAAAAAAAATGAGTTTATCAGTTATTTCACACCATATTATTTTAAACTAAATTTATTCAACGTAATTTTTACGATATCGTCAAAAATGAACCATTGGACCAGTGGTTGTAATTTCAACATTATATGGAATTCATTCAGTGTTAATTGTGAAAGTGGTCTAAGTCAAAAATTTAAAGAAATTATATAAACATAACTTGAAAATGGCGCGTGGCCCTCTCTGACGCGTTTCTGAACTACATAATAAGCCGATAAATGACAATCAAATAATAACAGAAACGACAATTAATTCCGGTTTATCTAACGATATAATTCAGTTGGGCTCTTCGGAACTAATTATTGGCGGCAAATAATTTATATATTTTACCACTACGTCAACAGATATGTTCAGGCCAAAATCGTAACATTAAAGTTAAATTTTTGGTATCGGGTCATTCCTTTCTACCGAATGACCGTGATTTTGGGTTGATAGAAATGAAAATAAAAAAAGCAAATTACTTATACAACCCTGAGCATTATTATGAATTGATAGAAAAGTGTAGAAGAAGAAATACATTTTCGATAAAACGAATGTCGCAGCCGGATTTTATTTCAACGAAATCACTAGAAGAGTTAATAACAAGAAGAGTGAAAAATACCGCGGGCGAATCTGTCTCTTGGCTGCAAATTCAATGGATGAGATTCTTGAAAAATGAACCTTATAAAATGTTCTATAAAACTTCTTTAGATGATTCTAAATTCCACGTTTTGGATCTTTCACCTAAAAGAGGAAGACCAAAAATATACGGAAATATTAAATTACTTCCATTATACACCACCACTAGACCAGTAACGGAAGAAAACATATAGATATTATGTGTTTACTACCATACATCCCTCCAGTTTTTCAGGAACATTTTAAGAATCTTAAAAACTCGAAATGATAAAAATGGATTACCTTTTAAAAATAATTAATAAATGTTCATGAATTATTTCATTAAAGTTATTGTTTCAAATAAAACTCATAGTTCTTTATTTCTTTAAGTCATTTATAGGACATTCAGTTAATTTTGAAAATGGTCTGTCAATTCAAACTTTAACAACAACATTTTCGTATGAAATTCACACAAAATTTCATATTCATAATAACTTTCCATTAATCAAGACTAATAAAATTATAAATTAAAATGTCGCATAATGTAAAAATATTTTTTAATTTATTCAAATGCAATTCATTAAATATCTCGAAACAAGAAATATGTGACTTACTCCACTTTCATAATTATGGGCACAAATATGATTTTTTTTTTAAATAAAAGGGTTATTCCATTTTAAAATGGATTATTCGCCGAGATTTTTCACCGATTTCCCGCGATAATAAATTTATTTCCCCTTGAAGTAGACGAGTTAATAGTGGAACAGAGCCTGCCATTTTATTTGAACACATTGATTATCCAACCGCTACGAATTAGAGTTAATGAAGTGATGCCAGCCGTAGCTACCAATATTTGTAGCGCAACAGGTGTTTGCCGCCGCTGCTAATTTGTACTCCACACTCTGTTCACACATGCGTATTGTAGTTCCACGGTAAATATAACGCGTGCTGTCAGCGTACAGCTGTGCCTGCGAGCTTCCAGATTATCAGGTTCACCCAAATGATGTTAATTTGCTCTACATATCGCTAACATCAGTTTTTTTTCTGGTTCCGAACGTCCTGAACGTCTCGAATTACTATATTATTGCTATGACTCCGAAATCGAGCGTGCCCGGCGACTGCTCCGTAACTGCCAAATTAGTAAAATTTAATTACAATTCAATTCGGACCGTAAGTTCGCTATGGTAAAATTGGAGGGTCTACTCCGATGATATTTCTCTTAGTTATTCTCAATTTTTGTTGATGTACTCTCTCTCTTATTGTTGGGAACTCTCAAATTGTTGTAATTAAACAGCAATCTCTAAAAAATTCAGTTAAGGAGTTACTAAGTTAACATTGTATTATTGTACTCGGCAAAGGATAATCGAATGGACTAAACTATTATTCTAAGTTATAATTACAAGAGCTACTTAAATTTCTAATAACTGGTTAAATGTATTGTAATTTTTCTGTGAAATATTACTAAAATTTCTATTTCTGCTAATTACAATTTCTCAGAATCTGTTTACACGTCACGTAGTGACCTGATTCTTCCAAGTTCCTGCAACAACCCAAGCCGTTTGATCCACTTTTAAGAAAGTCACTAGATTTGAAAGCGTGCGCGGAGATGGTTTTGGACTGCTTGGTAGGTGAGCCGGTTCTGATTGGAGAAAAAGAATGAGAATTACGTGCATAGCGCCGCTCGTAACCCTCGGTCGTGGAATGTCAACGGTAACTACCGTCGTACGTAGGAATAATATCGGTTTCTTTACGGGTCGTTGTAACAGTACAAGGGCCCCGTGGTTTGTTCCCCCCGTAGCGCCGTGAATCGGGCCCCGGAGAATGTCAGGCCGCCGAGCCGGGCCCGTCCTGTGCATATACCTAATACCTACGCGCCGTGCCGTGCCAGATGGAGAAAACAAATAGTGTGATCGCTTAACTGTTCCTTGTCTAAAGTGACTTTCGTTGGGGCACGGCCCGGTCACGTGTTCAAACACTATACGAGAGGGGACTGCTTTTGGAACGGGGTCACGGACCCGCGAGGCTGCGGGGGGATGTTCTGTACAGCGCTGCACGGTTAAATTTACATTATTTACTGGCACGTCTGTCTCCTTTCTTTTCAATTTATTCGTTATCTACTAATTAGATGGCTTCGCTAAGCTCAAAGCAGCAAATGGTGGGAGCAGACTGGGGCTGGAACGTGTAAATTAAACTATCCAGATTTTGTCTATTATTTCATCAATTTACGAATCTCATTCGCGACCAATTGAATCAGCTCGAGAAAAAATCATACGAAGCGGTGGTATGTATCTGAATTCTTAATCTGAAAGTAATCAGGTCACTCTGTCGAATATGTTCGTCCAGCGAAACACTCGGGTAGCTGGGTTTGTTTTACACAGGCACGCCGGACGTTTTATTTACAGTTTGTTAAGCTCGGTAATGTTACGGGCCGCGTACCGGTGAAAAAGCGCTTACACGAAGCATGGATATAACGTGTCGGTGGTTGTTTCACCGTGAGCGCTACGTGAGACTTATGGAAACAGAACGTCAGCTCATTCGTAGTTTTCGTTGAACTCGCGGCTCGCAACCCAAACAGTCTAATGTACGATCGCCATTCACCGCGGCTGCGTTTGATTCGGCTGACGATTTCGTTTCAATTTTTTATTTAACACTATTCCTACCGACACTTCACGTATACCTATTCCTACCGCGACCGCTCAAATGACCGGTCTTTAGCACAACTTATATTTTTTAATATAGAATGAAGATAATAGCCAATTTGACAGTATAAAAATACAGTTTCTTTTATTTAGGATTATATAATGTACATTTTATTCGTTTTCACCGCATTATATTTCGTTTACTATACCCTGTTGGGCCTGATGTTCCCGTAAAAATATTATGAATAGGTGCTCTTCCAGGATTAGACCCTTCTTTTACTCCTTGCCAAACAGTTCCGTCTGCAGCAGTTTCGATTACCTCTTCCTCATTCTCACTATCGGAACTAACTAAAAATCTCCTTCTCCTTCGTCCTCTACGTACGCTCGAAACATTCTCTTCGTCCTGATCGGTGTTCGAGTCGGTCTCAAATAGATCATACGTTTCCACATTGTCATTTTCAATATCAAAAATTTTGTATCATCTTCGGAACACTCTTCATCAATATTATTTATTTTCTCTAATAATAAATTTACACTCTTCGATCGTCTTGACATTTTGGGAATGAATATTCAAGGGATCAAAAATAAAAACTAAAATATAAAAATGTAAATCAAGATGGATAAAAAAATGAACGAAAGATAAAATGTGAAACTTACTACGAAGTATCGTTGGTTTGTTCACTTTTTTGAAAATGACACTTATAACACGTAATACAATATAAAATAAAAGTAGAATAATAATAGAATAAAAATACAAAATAGTAAAAGACTGCCGAATATGCTCCTTGTAACTTTTACGTTTTGATGCTCTCTGTTCAGGTCACAAGACTTTACTGATTTGAATTCGTGAGAAGACGTCCAGGCATCCCCTTCGGCTATGATTTGATTTATTTTACAGTCATAGTAGATAAGACGGTGTAAGAAAATCCGAGGTTCTGGACCGCTTCGGATACCGATCAGGCAAATAAACACCGCGAGGCCGATAGGCGAGCGAGAACTGTAAACACTTTGCAGTGCCGTAAAGCAGTCCCTGGAAGGCACTTTTCGGCTAAAATCATGCCACAACTGCATTACCTTTCGTTTGTAACGACTTTATAGTTTCGGAATTGAGTCTTTGAAAGAATACTATTACAAAAAGATATAAATCGTTCCACCGGTCAAATGTCCGGTCGTGGTAGGTAAGACAGACTACAAATTTTTCTCAGAAAATAAACAATAAAAAAAGAAGTGAATATTGAAAAATGTATTATACGCATGTTTTAGGAAAAGTCGTGAATTTTAAAGGCGATTCAATTACGTTGTATATAGCAAATTCTAATCGAAATTTTAAAAACGGTCATTTGACCGGTCGCGGTAGGAATAGTGTTAAATAAAAGTAGTAACACAAACAAAGGTTTGCATGCCGCACAATCGTTTGGACGAAGCAGTCTCGGTCATCGAAACACAATTTCGCAAGCACGCAATTTCCCCGATCGGTTTTCAAGAACCTCATGAATATCTATTTCTCGCGTTCCCAGAAGCCGCGAAACCGATTCAATCATCGTAGCTAAACCAAATAATTTACCGTCGTGTTCCCATTGGTTAGGGCACGGACTTTCTGCTCGTTGGTTTCGTCGATTTTCCCGGGAACAATTGCATCCGGGGTGAGAATTGAGCTAGCTGCTCGGAACGGTTCGCTGCAGTGTTCACGAAGGAAACGGAGGAACACAGAAGACAGAAATGGTACCGGGAACGGCCAGGCGAAATAAAAGCGAAAATCCGCGTTGAAACGATAAATGGCCGGCCTGTGCGGATCGTTACGGGCCACGTAATTATCGTTGCGGCCGGGCTAACAATGCCAGCGACTGTCAAAGTCGGCGAGTGCAGCTCGCGTTAATTAGTCGACGCCCGCTAAAAGGCCAGCTACGTGCGAAACTCGCCAGCCGTTTGCACCTGAAGGACCTCGGTTCCTCGAACAAAAGGGTAGAGGGGTGCATTGGTTTCGGTGAATATACTAACATTGATAGTTTCATTGAAACCCAGTCGTTTAAGCCTTTGCACTGCTATTTATTTCACAGTTGTAGTGATTCGAATTTTTCTACAAGAAGAAGAAAGTTCATATTTATTGTATGCCTTTGTAATCTCCAATAGTTATATATGTGCATGTAAGAAGAATTTTAGGACACTTATTTTATTTGTAACTCACTAAAATCCTTCAGAAAAGAAATAAATATACATCCAACTCTAATTTCTTTAAATTGCCCCAAAAAATTGTGTTTCAATAATTACAAAAATTTTAAAACGGATCTCGAGTGTTATTTCTGACGCTGCACTCTTGATTAAAAATAGACTTACATCTTACTTTTGAAGTTTTTACATGTTCCCTCATTGAAGAAACTGATGCATCAGTAGAATAAAAGGAAGGAAACAGGTATGCGCAAAAATTGGTGCATTAAAGGTTCGCAATAAAAATTGCCCTCAATGTTTAAGCAGGCGGTAGCAATCGGTACATAGTTGGCAGAAATGAATTTGATTCTCGAGCGAATAAGAAAGCTTCAAATCACCGTCCAACGGGGCAGCCTTCGACAACCTGTAATTAGTTTTTTACGTTCCCGGCTGAAAGATGACAAATAAAAATGTGTAATAAATATCTGTAACGAAAAATAGACCGATACGAATGCGCTGCGACTTAAGGGTTGACGATCGTGGAAGGGTGTCAACAAAAATAATCGGGTTCACATGTACTGCCGGGAGTATTTCCGACCACACGTTTCAGCGAGCGAAGATGCTGCAAGAAAATAGGGGAAGAAACGCGCCGCGGAACCAGCGAACCAACCAGCCATTACAGATCGCGCTAGTCATTACCAACAGAACTTTCGAGTCTTCGGACTGAGCATCTGTCGGCGATAAAACAGTATCCGATCGGTATCCGCTCGTTATTATCTGCTACGAGCTATGTGAACAAGAATGTAGGTATTCGCGTTACGGTCGACTCGTTCTTACGAAAATAAAAGAAGAGCTCAGTGAAATAATCAGGAAAATATGTTTCCAGCTGTCCTTCTTCTCAATTTTCCTCCGATATATTAAATTGGTTTCTTGATTACGCTTTTCCTACGAAGAACCGATATTTGATTTCTGAAAATTTGTTTGTTAATTATCGATTGTTTTGGCAAGGGCAAGGGGCCCTCAATCTCGATATAATCTGCTGTCGATCTCTGTCACTGTTTTCGGCCAGTGACGACAATACGCGTGAAGGAGACATGCGACGTTGTCCGAAAAGGCGTGGTTTGTTGATCGCCGATTTGTTTACGTCCGGAGAAGTGAAATACACTGCCCGGTACCGACGATAGCTGAACAGCAGTGGTCTAGGGTGTACGGAGTTCCTGTATGCCACGAAGACTCTAAAATCCCGGTCTCTCCGCATGGAGCCAAAACTGGTCCAAGAAACGTAGGGTCTGTGCAACAAAAGTCGCGAAACAGTCGCGCCGGCGAGCAACACTTCCGTCTTACGACAGCAGAAAATAGTGGATCGAGGAATCCAGCGACAGCACGGTGCGGGTAGATTGTGCGTTCCCCACGCGTTCAACGATCGATCATGATCGTAAATCAAGAGCCGAACGGAGGTACGCGATTCCGGATCCATAGCGAGAACGAGGTACACGGTATGTACAGAGGACCCGCAGTAGTGTCGCGCGAAAACGAGGTCGATCGTTCGCGCCGCGTGTTCGATAAATTATCGCCGATCGGGAAGAACAGTCCCCGAAACGGCCCCGAGCAATTTACGGGTCAACGGTTGGGCTATGAATCAAATAAATCCTGGAACGTTCGCGGTAAAACCGGGGCCCGACCCGGCCAGGTACGCTTAAAAGCAGCTTTACGAGCCGCGCTCATCCCGAATTAGCATTCCTCGGGATGTTAACGCGCGAAAAAAGCTGCGCCGTGCGCAAACCCACCGGCGCATGGCCGCTCGCGGTATGTGGAAATGTGTTTCAGCGAATTCCTACGGCCAAACCGACGAATTAACCTCTAACTGGCGAGGTAGCTTCACGGTGCATCAAAAACTTTTTCTCTTTGGAGACTTTAATATTTCGACACGAGTCGTCGAGTTCCATTTAGGAAAGATATTCGAGGAAGCCGCTGAAATGTCCTTGGCGATAGAATCTTTATGCAGTTTTGTATATTTTACTGTATGCATGCAAGGTTTGCGCCAATACCGAACGTTCCACAAGTTTGTAATCGTTTATATCTATCGCGATTTATAACTGCATTTTTATGTCGCTAGGTTAACCCTCGGACTTTTGCGAGTTCTAGACCTATAACGGAGTCATGTCTGACCCACGCCCGATATTTCAGAGAAGAAGAGGGAATATAGCGATTTTCATATTTCGAAATAAAAAGAGTCGTCTTAGATCGGAATAAAATTGAACATCTCGAGCTTATCCCTATGGCTACGGGTAGTGTTCCTGATTTCTCAACATTTTTTATTTTTCGAGAAATGAGAAATAAGACTATATTTCTCGTGAATTCTCAGAATTCTCGATATATATATATATTGGGAATTGTTATATATTGGGAAACTTTTACCAAACTTTTATAAAGTGAAACATTACGCTTTTGTTTTGAAATGACTTCTTAGAAAGCATAATGCGTCTAATGTAGAATCAGACAATCTACTTCTTTTTTTCTTGTAACAAAATCTGTAGCCGTAGAAAAATTTATTTCATTTTGTGTGGATGTTGGCTTTATCGTATGCAGAACATCCAAAAGTTGCTGAAGATTGGGTGTCCTTTTTTCAGTGGACTCAAAAATTTGGAATTTCTTCGTTAGAGTCCGGAATTTATTTTCTTCTGCCGCTAAACTCTTGACACTAAATTCTTAAAGGCTATCTGCAATTTTTTTCAGTGATAGTTTGTCATTCTGAGAATCTGTAAGTTTTTCACTATTTTCATAAGAATCATTGTTATATTTTCCAAAAAGTCTGCTTAGAATTTGTTTTGCCATTTTATACATATCTGCCTTGTTAAGTAAAAAAATGTATTTTCTGAATCTTTTTGCAGAGATACTGGATTATGCAGATATTTTATAAGGGATACAACAATCTTATCTCTTCCTTTAGATATTTCTTCTTTAATAACAACAAGAAACTCATTACTCAATTCAGTATTCAGTTTTTCTAAAGTTTTAAATAAGAATTTAAGAGAATTTAAGAATTTATATGTTATAAAATAAATGAAAATCATAAGAATTTTCCTAGATTTAAATTTCTCGAGAAATGAGAAATTATAAAATTTCTCGAGAAATTCTCGAGAAAGAATTCTGAAGAAGGAACACCAGCTACGGGTCACGAATGACCAGTGTCGCCAGATGAGGGGAGGGAACACGAATAGAGGGGAAAAAGTTGTCCTCTCTCTGTTAGCACCTGACTATGCACGACAGAGACGGAACGCGTGACGCGTGCGATTACGGGTTAAATCAATTTATAATTCAGCCGAATTTTTTGGGATCTTTTGTCACGTTTCGGGTTTTATCGACATTTTATAGGACTTGTAAATCACAAGCGTATAACTGTTGTCTGGTGATTAAGTGAATATAAAACAAGCAGTTTGCACTTACCGGTCGTCGCAGCGTCCATCTTGAGGGATCCCCATAAAAATGTGGAAATTCGTCCGATTGCTCCGCAGCGGCGAGAGGACGAAAACGGGTTTCCTTGGGTTTAATCGTGACAGCGTTCCCGAGGACAAATTGCCCACAGTGCGATAGACAATAGGGCTAGAGGCGTGGTACGTGTGTCGCGAGTGAAACACTGAAAATTGCTCCGCCTGGGGTGAAATTAGGCTCTCTCTTGCGCGCAAAAGGCGACGCGTCGTTTGCCGTGTAATTTGTTTATCGGATCGGGAACGAGCGGGCCCTCGAGCAACAACTTGGGAAATTATCTCGGCAATTTATGTGAAATTCGTTATGCGTTACCTTCGGATTTTTTCGAACGATACAGCCCTCGAGCAACGCTCCTCGAGGAAGATACAACCGACTAACACTTAGTTAACCACTCGCCTTGTAATATCGTGTTATCATTCAATTCATCCAACAATCTGGCAATTCTTAAGACGCATTTAAACCAAATGTGCTTGCATAGAATAATTTGCCATTGAACAAACGAATTCACGGATAACATTCTGAAATTTTTTACCGTGTCTAATTGTTTCCGAGATAGTCAATTAAACAGGTTTTTCGGGACGAATCATTGCCCATAATAATATGGGGCAAATATTTCAAGCAAACATGTTGTATATTTTTATTATGTCTTTCATAAATCGAACTGAAATATCCTTCTTTCGTAAATACTAAATTTCCAGACTAAGATAAAGAGAAGAATAATTTTCATTGATAGCTAACAATTCCAAATAAAATATTATTTCAAAATATGGAGTTTCCTCATCGCTGTCACGATCAAAAACAGCCATTTCCACTCAACCTGAAACAATTCACAAGTGTAATACGTTCCAGAAATCATCGCCTCCATCGACCTACACCCCTGGAAAAAGCACACAATCTTAAAAAAATGTGTAAACAGCAGCTCAATAAACCGCGGGCCATAAAACCGTTCGTATCCAGTTCATTTACGCTCCGGTCGAAACGATCGTCTCTCTGATAACAATACCAAATCGAGTATCTGCGCAAAAAAAAAATTACGACCTGAAAGTATTACCGCTGGAAATTACCGTCGCGCGATCGTGCACGATCATCGTCGAGTCTCAATCACCATTGTAAAAAATTAGTTTTTTTCCACATATCGGCTCAGAGGCTTCGCACGGCCAGTGAGAATCTCTTGCGAGTAAAACAGCCGGGGAAAAGAATAATGATTGGGGGTTGCGAGTACGTGTACAAAATTAAATGGAATTCGCGTACTACAATTTTCTGTGATAAAATATCAAATACGTATCATCTTCAGCGATAGCGTATTATGATTCTATGCCCGAATAACGTTCTATTATCTTTGAAAGGATTTTGTGTAACTAGCTATTTTAGGAGAATGTTGATTAAGAGGTTCTGTATAACCCTTTGTGGACGAATGACGTGCTCATAGCAGTAAAAAGTCTCGAACAATGTCAAATTATTTTTAAATCTGAAAATATATTTTGCTAGTTCGAAAATTGCTGCGTGTTCTTTTTTTTTTTGTATCGATGAGAATTAAGCAAATGTTAATGAATTCCTCGCTTTAAAACTTCGATTTTTGGCATTTTCTCGACAAGATGTACAAAATTAGACAGAGATAAGTTAAAAATGTCTGGGTTGCCATGGTGAAGTTAACCCTCATGCTTTTGTTAATTCGAATTATTCTGGGAGATGTAGTGAAACGAAATGTTGAAAAAATTACCACGCGGACTGGGTAAAGCGTTAAAGAACATCCTCGGAGAGGATACCAGAGAGCGATGCTAGCAATCCAGAGTATTTGGTAGCGCAGAATCGATCGCGTAGAACGGGACTCCCAATTCAAATGAAAATCCCAAGGTTCGAGCACGGGGGTTCGGTCGGACGCGGCATCTGCCGGGATCCAGGATAATTATTTACGTCAGATAGGATCTCGACTGGAGTTTCGCGGCGGGAAACAAAAGAATCCTCCAGAGGGATGGAAGGATACGGAGCCGAGGGGTTGGGGAGACGTAGAAGGGTACAGGGGAGGGGGGAGGAGAATTCCGAGACAAGCTCTCTCTTTCTCTCCGCGTTTCACGTTTCCCTATGGACGACAGCCGACCGCGGCAACTGGGACCTTGGCGGAGCAAGGGTCCTGGCTAAGGATCCTGAGAACCTAGCCCTTCTGCGGTTTTTTCCCCCGATACGGTTAACAGATATGAGACAATGGGTTCGACCGGGCTCTATGATGTTCCGAACTCGAAAGGAACTTTTATGGCCGACGGTGATCGTTATTCTTCATTTCTGATGTTATTACGACGGCATTAAACGTATGTGAAATATAGAGGGTGGCTGACAGGTCGCCGTGTAAAACATCGCCGGTAACATCTAACGACACGCCTCTAAAAATAAAATCGGCATAACAATTGCTCCTTACGTATATTCCTACAAAACATTGTAGATATTAGATCATCGTATAAATCCTCCAAATGATTTCACATTTTTGAAAAATGAAACATAAAAACTTGATCACAAATTTTCTGCACAATTAAATGTAATCTTTTTAAAATGACCACTCGAGGATGAAATACAAACACATCGACCAGTAGTCACTGTTTAAAAATACAGGGTGTCCCGCGGAGCATATCCTACAAGAGGAAATGAGAAAGAAATGTTATTTGAAGTTTGCTCAGAAACGCTTTATCACAAAGTTATAAGCGAATAAAGTTAGAATTGATGACGGCGGATTCTTCGTGTGAAGAATTAAAGGATTAATATCTCCGTTGCTGAAATGCAGCAAAATAAGGAAGAGATTTATTCTGGAATAAGCTCCGTAAAAAATCGATGTCAAGCTGATCGATGTATGCGCCCAAGGACGACATTTTGAAATAATCCAACAAACACGTTCGACCTTTCAATGTTCAGTAAAGTAAAATCCACCGTCATCAATTCTAACTGTATTTGTTTATAACTTTGCGATAAACCGTTTCTGAGCAAACTTCAAATAACATTTTCTTCTTATTTCCACTTGTAGGATATGCTCCCCTTTGTCCATTAAAACCCGGGACACCCTGTATAAAAGAAAGTTCGTATTCCATGCTTGTGCAGAAAAATTCAGGTAGAAAATTGTTGGACACCCGGTACGTGAGGAGTGGACGCAACTATTTCGCCAGAACGGAACGATAATTCCCGCTCGCACATTATTATTACCTGGCTTAATGAAATACTAGCCTGTAACCGAGCATTCTGGCCGCGCGTTTATTTAGTGGACGAAATGATACGTCCTCGCACGCGAATAATGAAGAATTATTCACGGAAGGGCGCTTTTATACCGCGCGTAAAGTCGCGACGCGGTGCGGCGCGCAGTTGTAAAACCTTCGGCAAGGAGCCCAGCCGGAATAAACGCACGCAGCGGAGCAGACGTTGTAAACAATGTTGCTACAAACGAGCTTGATAATTGAGGCGGTTCTTCGCTCGCATGCCCGATACACGTGTACCGTTCGGCCGCGTCGTAATTCCTTGACTACGCGATGAAGCGACGGGACGGTGTCCGCACCGAAATTGCCTGGTTCGTTGTAAACTTGTCGATTTTGATTTAAACTCCGACCCCCCCCCCCTCCCCCGTTTGAAAAGCGGACGGAAACGCTTACGGGAATTCGTTTGCTTGTCTATACGTTTGATGATTGAAACGTTTTGATCGAGCGTTGTGTTGTCCGCAAACTGATTGGACACGGTTGATTTTTAGGATTTCAGTTGTAGAAATGGGAATTCAACGAAAATTTCTTTACCTTCGTCGGGGATCTAGTTTTTAAACAAAAAAGTTCCTTACGCCTTGCCTTACAATTTCATTTCAAAGCAAAATAAGAATTCTTGTATTTATGAATTGAAATTTTGGAGTTAATTCCGCGATGATAAAATAGTGTCTGTAACGTATCGGTGTCGTTTGAAAATGCAAATGTAGCAACGAATAAAAATGGTGTAAAGTGGAAATGGAGTAAAACACATGGAATAACATTTTCATTAACATTGGAGAATTGGTGTTGCCGGTTGCAATTGACCAGTTCTCCTTTTGATTCCGCAAAGCGTCTCGATGACGCTAGGCCCGATAACCGATGCGCTCTTATCAGCAGCGGACCAGCTACACTGTCGCGGAAAGAGTATCGACATGCTAAGTGAGAGTGCGTCGATTCCGGAATATCCAGTATTTCCAGTATCGACTGTTGGCGCCGCGCGATCGATTATAAATTCCAAACACGGCGACGCGATTATATAAGACCTGTGATCGCTTAATTACTCTAATGTTCAAAGCGCGGAGAGTAATGGAACGTTTGTTATTGCGACAGCCGAGTGACAGGATGCAGGTCGTTTATTCAAATAGGACGGTTCGCCGTAATTATGGTGGTTCGACGATTTTTTTTTTTTTATACTTGGAAGACAAATGTTTTGTATATTTCATACCGTCGCGTCGTAAATTCCAGCCTTCGGTGTACCGTGCAAAAAGACTCGTGTTCTCGAATCGTGCAAGGCGTCGCTAATTTGCGACAGACATCGTAGTGTCCTGTTAATTTAATGTTTTTAGCATTTTTAAATTTGTTTGAATGAATTTTAATAATTTCCTGTCTTCTAGATCGGTGTCTATGAAATATTTGTTGAATCGTTGTGTATGAAATTGTTCCAAAAGATAAAGATCAGGTCAGAGATATTAAAATGTGTGCTTGCGTGTTTCTTGAAATACGGAAATGCCAGTGCAAACTGAAATGTGGACACTGTCTTTTCACTTTCGAGACAACGCTCTCTCTCCCCTATACTTAATATGTTTAATTTCAAGAAATCAGCCTAATTAATGAACCACCTGTTATGGGAACACAAAGATATCGCAACGATCTGCAATAACTGCAAAAGCATATCCGCATCGACCCGATCAACCGGTTTCCCAGATAGCTTCGCATTTTCTATTCGATCTCTGTAAAAAAGCAAATTGAGAAAACTCACGTCTTCGAGTCTCTTGCTCCAGAACGTTTCGCAAGTGCCTTAATAGATGAAGGTACGGGCTTTTAATGTGCTCGCTCGGGTTTCGTACTTTAACCAAGTCTAATTAACCGTTTGAGCAAGCCGCTGCACAGACGAAACATTTAATAAACTACCTCGGAACCCCTTTATACGCAACATTAATCGCAATGTTAGTAACTTGCATCGACAAATTGATCAGACAATAGCGCCATCTACGCGACCTGATGGAATTGATATCAGCTCGTTTAACACTTTCACTGCCAAACTAGAAACCTCAAAAATTCCATAAAATCAGAGTAAGTTATTTAATGAAATAAAAATTGAAAATAATTAAATACAGTGACTCACGAAAGTATTTGAACAGTTACCATGAAATACTTTATTTATTATAATAAGTATATTATACAATACTTACAGAAATATTATTAACATTGTAAATAGGTATTACTCGCTAGATTATACAGGTCAAGTTTCAAATGAATCGAAACATGTATACAATAGTTATGAATTATTTCTCACAAACATAAACTTTGCTAATGCCACAAAAGTATTTGAACACACAGAAATGAGTTCTAAGAATGAATGAGAACAAAGTTTTTCAGGCACTGAATATAAACATTCACTGTTGGTAGTTGTTCTATGTGCGTCAGTCATAGTCTAGCATTCATGGTGAAATATTATGAAATATAAAACGAGAAATAAATACTGAAAAATACAATATATACATACTTGAAGAAAAAGTCGTAAAGATAAATAGCGATGTGATCATGTTGTATGTACGAAATTGCAAAAGTTTGAAAAGGTTAATTTGACCGGCCATGGAATTGTAAAAAACAAGTACCGTTCAGGCCGTCCATAAAAATTAGCGGAAAGATAAGGAAGAGCTTTGATCGGTGAAATAAAAAAAATCCAAAGATTTCTGCCACACAACTTGCAACGATAGTTAGAGATTACTTCAAGGAAGATGTAAATCCAGAATTATGTAGAAGAGTGCTACGTGAAAATGATGATCATGCCAGGGTTCCTAGAAAGAAGCCGTACACTAGTGATATTAATTAGAAAAAGAGATTAAAATTCGCCAAGGAATTTATTAGTAAAAATAATGCATTCTGGAATAAAGTAATCTTTTCAGATGCATCGAAATTTAACGTTTTTGGATCGGATGGACGCAGTTTTGTTTGAAGACAAGCAAATACTGAAATGGAAGCGACAAACTCGCGTGCTACGGTAAAACATGGGGGTGGTTCAATTATGATCTGGGGGTGCAAGTCAGCAGGCGGTACCGGAAATTTGGTCTTCATAGAAGGAATAATGGATAAATACAAATATCTGAACATTTTACATGAAAATTTAAAAGAAAGTGCAAGAAAATTCGGTATGTACGAACACTTTTACTTTCAGCAGGATAATGATCCTAAACACACCGCAGGAATAGTTAAGGAATGGATCATATACAATACCCCCCACATGTTGGTCACACCACCACAAAGCCCCGATATTAACCCGATTGAACATCTATGGGCAATAATAGGAAAAGGATTAAAAAAATGTAATATATCATCCATGGCAAGTTTAAAAGAAAAAATACTCGAAGTGTGGAATTCTATATCTCCGAATGTTACAGAAATGTTAGTAAACAGTATGCATGCTCGCTTACGACATGTTATTCGTGCCAAAGGTGGACCTACTAAATATTAAAGCTTTAAAAGTTACCTGTTCAAATACTTTTGTGGCATCAGCAAAGTTTATGTTTGTAAGAAATAATTCATAACTATTGTATACATATTTCGATTCACTTGAAACTTGACCTGTATAATCTAGCGAGTAATACCTTTTTACAATGTTAATAATATTTCTGTAAGTATTGTATAATATACTTATTATAATAAATAAAGCATTTCATGGTAAGTGTTCAAATACTTTCGTGAGTCACTGTATATGATATTGAGTAGTCCTCCAACTTTCTTGCATTTTACAGATCCTAACCAAATTTGGTACAATGAATATATTAACCTAAAAATTCATTTTAAAACTTGGACAGATAATTCCGTCATCCACATATGGGTGACGTGGCGGTCAATGTGTTAATGGAGTTTAAATGTTCATGGAAGTTATACTTTCTCGTAATTATGGTATTTGAAACTTTTGGATATTACAAGAGTTAACAAATGATTTTTACGTAAATCTATTGACTATATCTTTGTAATATGTACATTTCGATTTTGTGTAATTTTCACTATTTACTATTTTATTTTATTAATGTGAATAACTGTATTTTCGATCGATGGAAAAACTTTTCTGGTGAACAGCGCTGGTTGCCAGAGGAGAAGAGAGCAACCGTTTGGCCGCACGTAGAACAGTGGACCGTTTGAGGGCACTTAAAACTCGCGGAGGCGTCGACAGGAGGACGTTTCGGGGCACGAGGGGCCCGGTCGAAAAGTCGGGGCCCGTGTCCCGAACAAAAGAGAGCGGCGTTTCTCGCTTCTACGCGGCAACCACGGGAAGAGGGAGGTCCTGCGGCTCTCAGCGTGTGGCGTTGTATCCCCGGGTTGTAAAACAACTTGTAAAACGTGCGGCCGAGATGCGTTCTGTCAGCTCCGGTTCGGTGCCGTCGGCTATCTACAAGGCAAATCTACGCCGTACCCGGCGAAACGGACGCTGGGTCAGCCGGACACCAATCCGAGTTATGACGCGAATCTCGCGCGACCATGATTTATGCGAAATATCGACCACTATGGCGACAGGTGGCCGAAAGAATTGCCTTTTCTTAGCCGAAAACTGATCCTTGGCCACTGGCTCCGTTTTATGCGAATCTTCTACTGTAACCGAGTTACAGCAAAGTCGATTCTTTTTGCGACACATAGAAAATACTTAAAAACAAGATTAATCTAATTTCCAATATTCCTCTCAATCTTCTTTTTATTTCAAAATAAAAAATTATTGTATTCGTCAAAATATTATACAAATTTGAACATTAGACGGAAGAAGGTAAAAATTTTAAGAGACCGATAAGCAAGACACGAATCGTACCAAAGCATCCCTAACTGTGCAAATGTCCGATATATCCGCTTTCCGAAAGACGATTAAACAACTGGAAGTTCAAGTTTCGGCGAGTCGATCGATCCTCTTAATGTTGCGCCACATGCATGCGCTTCGCATTAAGTTATTGCAACCTGATCACTCTACCATGTTAAGGAAGCATGAAGTATATGCCTCTTCAAATGCGATTCGCCCAGCTGGATGTTAATTAACCGCCTGGAAGTTGAAGTTTTTTGGCGGGTTATTAATCTTTTTGTCCGGTGTCGTTAGCGGCTTTCGGTTTGAATTATGTCATCGCGGTTAGTCCGCCGTGCGACGGGATTATTTATTGCTTTATATATTCGTACACGAAATTGATATTTGCGAAGCAGAAGGCAAACGGGCTTTAAATGTAACTGAAGCTTCACGCAAAGGAAGTTCGATCTTGTAAAATTCACTTAAATACACAATGATTAAACTGTGGATTTTATGCGTTCATGATAAAACTGAATAGGGGAAATACGAAATCGCGAGGAGGTTGGAAGAATTTTAAAACATCGACGCACTATTAAAGTTCATTTTTATGCCACCTCTGCTTCTCAAAATTGTCCCAGAAAATTTTTATTTTGTATTTGACGAAGCCATTCTTGTCACAAATACACAGACCCGCAGTCTAATAACGAATTTTCACATTTGCGACGAAGCAAGGACCTTCCTGAACGCAGTTTAAAAATTATACTAGAAGACAATGCTCCCCCTCGCCTCTGCTAAGTTATCTGATGCTAAAGGTTGACTGATGAGCACCGATCAATCTTCTTCCCCGTGACTATTCCTCGGTCCGAGTCTCACTTATCGTATTAATATTATTCAAACTCATATTTCACGAAACCCTCCTTCCTCCATAGGCAATCCTTTCCGCGCCGGCGTCCATTTAAAGCCAAACGACTCGGCAACGCTCTACAAAATCGCCGCCGGAAAAATAAATTAAGTGCAGACGCATGTCGCGGCCGGTGGACAGTTTTGCATTTGCATAAATGCTGGCCGCGGCTTACTTTAACGCGAACGTGCTCTATAAACGTGCATATAAATTGATTTCCATCGTCGTGCTTCCCAAATCCCTCGTTTTCGATCTCTTGCGCAAACGAGTTCTGCAAACTCGATCGCAGTTAACACTCTGATTATCATTAGACCTGTTGAAGTCTACTGAGCTGTTCTATTTTTGCCAAAGCACTGATTCTAAGCTGGCTAAGATACAAATTTTTTTCTGTAGGAATGTTCATTCATATTGTCAGTATTTTTATTAAAATAATCTGAAGGATTAATAATTCTTAATGTAGTTTTCAATGGTTTTGGTACATGGAATATTGAAACGGAAAGGATCTACATACAGTGGGTGTAGAAAGTATTCGTACACCAATAAATTTGACACAAAAGTTCGTAAAACTGTTGTTTACTAATTATTTTTTTATGAACAATCAGTATTAACATATTCTAGAATATCTATAGGATAGATGCAGTGCAGAAAAAAAGGATTTACTTGTATAACTTACAAAATTAACAAGAAAAAACACAAAATCGACAGAAATACACAAGCAATAACTATTCGTACAGTTCTCAATTTGAACTGCTTACAGGAGTATTTATAATGTAAACATACAATATCGATGATCGTGGACCGTCGATCATGGTCCTTCGTGGATTGTCAGTATGTTTGTCAACATTGGTGATATCAGTAGCATTGAAAATTTCGTAGTATTGTCACTTACAGTTTAGAAATGGGACGAAAGCGTGCGGAAACTACAATAGCAGGAAGAAAAATTATTGTTAATTTGCATAATCAATGTAAAAGTTTGGCAGAGATTTCACGCATTGTAAGTAGAACTCGATCTACGATACAAAGTATAATTGATAGGTACGGGCTTCGAAAAACACTGAAAAATAACGCAAGAAGTGGACGTCCAAGGAAATTTAATGATCATACTGGCCGAGTTATTATTCAAACGGTAAAACAAAATCCAAAAATAAGTGCAATAAAAATAGTTGAACACCTTAAAAATAATTTAAATACGGATATATCTGTCAGTACTGTGCGTAGCTTTTTACGAAATCAAGGATATCATGGTCGGGTAGCCCGTATAAAATATTTCGTAAGCGAAACGAACAGAAAGAAAAGATTACTATTCGCAAATAATAATGTCGCTACGCCAATGGAGTACTGGAATAGAGTGATTTTCACAGATGAAAGAAAATTCAACATTTTTGGATCAGATGGACACTGTACTGTTTGGAGAAAAAAAAAATACAGAATTGAATCCAGAAAACTTACGGCCTACAGTGAAACACGGTGGAGGTTCCGTAACTGTTTGGGGCTGCATGAGTGCAGCTGGTGTTGGCACATTGCAATTTATCGACGGAATAATGAACCACAGGGTTTACGTTGACATTTTAAAGTGCAATCTTCTTTTCAGTGCAGAAAAAATGGGCATTAAAGATAATTTCGTTTTCATGCAAGATAATGATCCCAAGCACACTGCGTACAATACCAGAATGTGGATACTACATAATACCCCCGCGTGCTGGAAACTCCTCCGCAATCTCCCGACATCAACCCCATAGAACACTTGTGGGATTACTTGGACCGTCAGATCAAAAAACATGAAATTTCCGCAAAAGAAGACCTAAAAAATGCTCTCATAGAGGAGTGGAACAAAATCCCGCCACACGTAACATCGAATTTAGTTAATTCGATGCTTAAAAGGATTGCAGCAATTATAAACTCAAAAGGATATCCTACAAAGTATTAATTAATTCTTTTATTTAATTGTCTAATGTTAAATTAATTTAAATTGCATTTGTTTCGTCAATTTCTGGGAACTTAAGAACTGTACGAATAGTTATCGCTTGTGTATTTCCGTCGATTTTGTGTTTTTTCTTGTTAATTTTGTAAGTTATACAAGTAAATCATTTTTTTCAGCACTGCATCTATTCTATAGATATTTTAGAATATGTTAATACTCATTGTTTATAACAAAATAATTAGTTAATAACAGTTTTACGAACTTTTGTGTCAAATTTATTAGTGTACGAATACTTTCTAGACCCACTGTAGGTTCGTAGAAAAGTATGTACAACTCGCTAAATCTATTAATAAGCGGATTAGATAAATCTCTGGGTTTAATTTTTCAGGACTAGCCCGCAAGAATGTGGATTAGCATAAGTCCGGGTCCACAATAAATTTTCGTCGAAAATCGGGCCCACGGTTTAATGGTAAGTCATAATTTATAATCGTTATGCATCTCGCCGGGACGATCGAGAGGGAGGGGGAGAGGGATAGGGAGAGGGAAAGAGAGAGATTCCGGGCATGGGGAGAGAGCCACCCTTCGAGATCCCATCGGAATCCCCGTACAGATTCCCCGGCGGAGACAAGTCACCTACCGAACTACTCTCCGTGGAAAAAGGGGGAAAAACGATACCGATCCTTCCGCCATTCGGGGCCCCGATAGGGCCCCGGATAATTCGTTAAAATGGAATCGCGTCAATCTGGGCCTGACACGTGTATATCCCCCTGTTAATCTACCCTCCCGATCTAGGAGGCCATTACACAAGCAAACGAACCAACCTATCTCGAGGACGCGGGGCCCCGTTCCGGGGGCCCACGGAGTATATTATGTATATACGCAGGCATATTCGGCGCGGCCCGTTCCACGAACGCTGTTCTCGCGCGACCACCACCACCACCACCGGGCCCCCCGGCCCCCACCGGGACCCGTTTTGTTTTTAAGTGCCGGTTTTTCGGGCCCGCTAACGAACACCGATGGTTATCTTCTCGGGGCCCCGGTGCATTACCGTCCTTCCTTGAGGTCAGGCCCCGGCCTGCGCTGCGGTCGAGAGCCTCGGACGCGTGAACTCACCTGAAACAAAAAGAACCGGGGGAACGGATTTTAGTCGGCGAATAATCGCGGATACCTTTGGCCTAATTTAATTGGTTGTTAGCAAGCTCGTTTTAGGGGCCGTGCGCGATTGCGAGAGATAACCGGCAAGGTCTTGCTGTTGCCCGGTGAAACAGGCGAACAGGATCTTATTAACCTTACCGGATCAACACGCTTCAACTCAACCTTCCCACATGGACACTGTCATAATACTGTTCGCCTTTTTATCTTTTTTTTTTTCTTTATAATTTCACACAATAGAAATGAAAATTTAAGTCCAATTCTGGTCCGGGGTGCGAGTTTCATACTATCAATGTAATGTCCATATTTATAAATAAATTTTTGCCATATTTGTCTGCTTTCCAATCGAAGCACAAATAGAATAAAGCTGCACTGGAATTTCTCTGGGGCGATTCCGCAACAACAGGTACCTGTTTAACGTAACGAAATGATTAATCGCGATAATAAAACCAGCAAGATTAAAAAGACGTTTTCATTGAAATATTGTCTAATTAAATGCAGGTTGCAACGTCCTGGTAACTCGAACGACCCGCGATTGTTACACATCGATCGGCGACCCATTCTCTCCGGTGCCCACAGGTAACATTAACATTTATATTAACCTTTCATTCATCTGCCCACTAACTTTTGGAACATTCGTTTTCTGTCCCACCCATCGGTCTCGACGAACCAACCCCCCGGATTAGCGAAATAATTTATTGCACTTTCTCTAACGTCTGCTACCTACATCGCGTCTCTCTCGATCGCGAAAATTGCACTTTGCTTAACCCTTGCGAGCGTAAGCAATACGTATAATTCGGAGTAGGATGAATTATTAAAACACTCTCTATAATATTACTTTCGAACAATATTTGTTCGTTCTAATCTCTAATCTTTTTTTGTATCTGCTACTCCGTCTTCTCGCTTCCTCCTTTGTTTTTCGATATATAAACAAATGATCATTTATATCGATTCATCTACATGGATAATAATTTAATTGTTGTCGTCTTTATGAGGCATGTCGTATCGGTTATTTTTAACATTTGGTAGTTTTGGTGTGAAAAGTATAGAAAATTGTTTTTCCTGGATGTTTATTGTTTACAACGTTCCAGAAGTTTCCCATAGGAAACTGCGTGCGGCTGACGCAGATCCAATTACACCACATTAAACTCTGAATCGCTCTCGTATGCAGGCTTTTAATAATTTCAAATTACCCGCAGAAATAATTCCCTGACAGCTAAATAATTGCCTTTACGTTGATATTCCGTGCACTCGCCATAAAGTTTAAGATGGCAGACGGTGATAAATCTTCGCTGCTAAGTATACAGAATGCATGTCGCCCGACAGCTTCTCGCCGCAGCAATATTTTATTCAAATTTTAAGTTATTGCCCTCAAGAAAGTTGCAAGCGTGCTGCACTGCCCGATACTCTTGCCCAAGTTGCTGATAAAATTACGTCTTATCTTCGCTCATTAATTCTGCACTAATACAACGTTCCTCGTTT